>NC_081408.1:604445172-604672672 GCF_030272615.1 Cryptomeria japonica | reverse complement strand
ACTAGGGTTCAATTTTTCCGCTTTACATTTTGGTGAACCCGACGTGAACATCCTCATTCTGATTATCCATGGTTAGATCTAAAAATTTTGCTTCCTTAATTACATTTCCATGTTTGATCTTTTGCAAAATTTTAGAGGCTAATTGCATAAAAAAACCCTAAAATTTTCTTTTTAGTAATTAAACTTGTGGAATGTTTAATTGTTAGTGCTTGTTTCAGATCTACCCTTCTATTGCAAATTGTCAATTCATATTTGTGCTTTAATTCTGAAAATTAAGTGGTTAAGTGTCAAAACCCTAATTTTTAAAACCTTCTTGATTCAACCTTTGACTGATAATTTCACTGATCAAAACACCTCCAAATCGGCTGTAACTTTGGATTCCGCAATAAAATCACAATATCTTTCATCCCTGAAAATTTGGAAAAAAGTTGCGAGGACCGTGTGCACCCCGAGCGCCATCGTCCCCGACATTTTTTCCGAAATTTCGGGAGCTAGATCTTACTGTATTTTTCTACTAAAATCCAGAATTTTGGCTGATTTTATCAATTTTAACACTTTCAAAATTAAAGTCAAAGTTGGTCTAGGGATTGCTTGGATAAAGGCTTATAATCATTCAAAAATTGTTGAAATTATAATTCATATCAAAATTGTGTTTCTTACAGTCCTAAATCTGAAAAGTGTGTTAGCATTCATTCGAAATTTCAGTGTTTTATTCAAATTTTTGCAGTTTGTGACTTTTGAAATTAAGTGTTTAATTGCAACAACTTTGATTTCCACTTTCAAATTTGAATTTTGCATGAAATAGAGTCAACTTTTAAATTTCAAAACCTGCATTAATTTCAGTATTCCTTCTAAAATCATAAAATTCAAAATTTCAGTTTCCCTCTCTTTTTCAAAATTCAAAATTTACATCTTTCAACAATCTTGGTAGGGTTCAATTTTGAGATTGCAACTTTAATTTGGCCTATCTACAGATCGTAAAATCACTCAATTTTTTCAGATTAGCTTTGAAATCATCATAACTTTCATCCCTGAAAATTTCGAAAAAAGTTGCGAGGATCGTGTGCACTCCGTTCGCCACGGTCCCAGACATTTTTTCCGAAATTTCGGGAGATTGTCCTGATTGTATTTAATAGCTTAAATCTAGGAGATTGGCTGATTTTATTGAAATTTGCTACCTCTAAAATTCAAAATCTTCTCTCTCTCTTTAGTGCATGAGTTTTACAACAATAAGCCCTACTTACACTATTCCCGTTAGACGAAGCCTTAGAATTAATTCCTTCCAAGGTGTAATTACCGAGGAGATGGAACCTAATTTGAATGGCCTTTTTAACGAGGACATGGGTAATTCCTCTCATCCTCTTAATGATGAAGAAGCTCTCCATGAGGTTTCTGTAGAACAACTTTAAAAATTGGATAACCAATTTGATGATTTTCGACAATGGATGTCTCAAGAATACCCCGATAGCGAAGCTCTTTCATTAATTGAGGGTCTAAAACGTATGGTTCAAAGTGATAAGAATGGAATTGATATTTTGTGTGGTATTGCACACATTGTGGATTCGAATGTGAAGCCTATGAAGAGTTGTGCCGAAACTTTAGGTTATACACAACCTCCTACTCAAGTTAATCATTCTATTCCTTTGACAACTTCTATTGCTAGTATTCCTACTTTTACATCAAACATAATGACTACTTCAACACAAGACATTCCTCCTATGATCACCAGTCATGGGGGCAATCCTTCTTCTTCAATCAACCCTCTTCCTTCATTCAATCCAACTTCTTCATTCATTCCTTCAATGAGTGTTCCTATTATATCACCACAAATGAACATGACGCAAGGGGGCAATTTGTTTAATCATTCCATTCCTCCTTGTAGTGTTCCTCCCTTCCAATCATCTCCTATGACTAACTATCATAGTGTCCCACCACCTTACTCTCTACCTTCTTTCAATAACATAACACCTCCATCACAATCTAACACGTCTAATATGAACTCTTCGACTGAAGCAACCATTAACAATCTTGCACAAACTGTCTCTTCTTTATAGCAACAAATTGCCTCTATGAATCAATCTAAGTTTAGTGTGCCCACATTTGATGTTGCCAACCCACTTTCTCTTGACATTGTTCGAGCTATCCCCCCTAAACATGTTGAAATTCCACATTTGGAGCTTTATAATGGTAAGGGTGATCCTCTAACACATGTTAAGACCTTTCAAACAATATGTACTGATTTTGCTTATGACCAAAGATTGCTTGCAAAACTGTTTACTAGAACATTAAGAGATAAAGCCCTACAATGGTATTGCTCGTTGCCTTCTTATTCTATTTCTTCTTTTGAACAACTTGCAAATGCTTTCATTCAACAATTTCAAAACAATATAAGTCCTAAAGTTACTTTGATTGATTTAATGCATTGTAAACAAGGTGTTAAAGAAAAAGTGACTGATTTCATTGGTAGATATAAGCATTTGTATGCTCAAGTTTCCTTTCCAGTTCCTGACAATGATATTCAAAGAATCTTCATTTCTAATTTACAAAAAGATATTAGAGAAAAACTCCTGTTTTCTGAGTTTACTTCTTTCCAACAGTTGTGCGCAACTCTTCACAATTATCAACTGACTGTGAGTCAAATGGAACAAGCAAATCCTATGGCTCCAAGTGATAAGGGTGATAGTAGTCAACAACCATTTGGGAAGTTTAAACCGAACAGAGAGTCAATTAAATTCAATGAAAACATCATCAACAACAATGTGAATGCAGCATCAGGTGTGCCTCCTATTTCTAAATTTTTCAAGAAAGAAAGAAAGTTTACTCCTTTGAATGAATCATTGCATAGTATTATGAATAAGTTATTGGAACAAAATGTGCTTACTCTCCCTCCTATAAAGCAAATTGATCCTACAAAGATTAATTCACCCTATTATGATAACAAATCTTTTTGTCAATTTCATCGTCATCCTAGGCATGATACTGAAAAATGTTTTGCTTTGAAGGGTAAAATTCAAGATTTGATTGATAATAATACTATCTCTGTTTCTGGTGTGAATGATAAAGGAAACACATCTGTAGCTCCTCCTAACCAAAATCTTCAGATTTTTACTGATCCATTGCCTTCTCATACCTCTAATGCGATTGATACTACTGATTCCTCTGTCTCACCTGATGATCTTGTGTCTATGACTCCTAATGTGATTAACTTTGTGGAGCAGCAGAAAATCCCTATGAACCTTCCATCACATTTGATTCCAGTGAAACTATCAGGGCACCTGATGGTCCTTTATATATAGTTGCAAAAGTTAAGAATACACCTTGTCGTGGAGTGCTTATTGATCCTTCTTGTATGGTTAATGTCATTACTGAAGAATTTCTTTTTACTTTGCAATTGAATCAAGTCATCTATGACGAAACAAATGTGGTTGTGAAACTATTTGATGCATTTTCTTCTCCTGCAATTGGTTCTATTACATTACCTATCGAGGTCCATAACAAATCCCTTGATGTGGACTTTGCTATTATTCCATCATCCGAACAATTTTGGGTGAAGCTAGGCTATCCTTGGCTATCTTCCATGAAAGCTATTGCTTCTCCTATTCACAAGTGCTTGAAATTTCCCCATAATGGTGAAGTTGTTACTGTCAATCATAGTCTCTTTAAACCAACTGAAAGAACTTCTAGCGTTCCGATTGATTATTTTTGGCCTAAACAATTCCAATCTCTTCCACCACGAAGTGATCATCTTTTTAAATCTTATCAAAAGTGGAAAAAAGATATGCTCCTATCTCTAAGTGAACCTAGAACACCCAAACTTGATATTCCTATCATTCTTGAGAAGGAAGTTCTTCCTTTGAAAGATAAAACCAATGTCTTTCCCCAAGAAGATTCCCAACCCATCCCTATGGATGTGACTATGCCTATATCTAATAAACTTCCTAAAGTAGACCTATACCTCCTCGTCATGATGGGCTTGGTCTCCTTCCTAAACCAAATATTCCTCCCTTATATGGAGCAGTTCCTCCTCCTTCCTCTTATGGAGAGAAGAGACCTTCCTCTTCTCCTATTATTCAACCTAAGAGACCACAACCTAAACACCCAAGTGAAAAGGATGAGAACATTCCTCCTCCTCACTCTCCTCAACTTCCTACTAAGACTAGACGAAATCGTTCTGCACGTGAACGCCGATGAAAGCGTCGTCTTAGAGCTCAGGCAGCTACTTCTCAAACTTTGCAATCCCCAAAAACACCTTCAGCGAGTATTATTCCATTTTCTCCTCAGCCGAAAATTGAGCCAAAATCTCCTAAACATAAGATGCATGATGGTCTTGATCTTGTGCGAGTTAAAGATCCTATTTTTATAAATCTTGATGATGATATAGATGAAAATGTTATGCATGATGAAAATGTTACTTCTGTTCATTCTGATAGTGAATATGAATATGTTGATGTTGATAACCATTTATCTAATGAATTTTCTAAAGCACTTATCCTAGCTCCTAGACAAGAACAATGTGGCTCGGAACATGAACATAGCCCTTGTTTGGATCTTGTGATAGCTCCATCTGCTGTGTTGGATGTTCCTCCTCTAGCATGTTTCCTACCTTCCTGAAATATTGATCAGCAAGATCGGGGGGTAGATGATGTGCTAGACTAGTTTCATTAGCATAGCAGACTCTCTCCTCCTCTCTTTTGTTACTTCTTCTATGTGTTATTCTCATTCTTCTATTTGTTGTCCTTAGTGTTGTCTACTTGAGGACGATGCAAAGCATTGAGATCTCTTTTGGTCTCTCTCATGTTGACTCAAAAGACACATGTGTTCCCTTCTTCTAGGTGACCTTCCTTGATTGGGGAATGAAGAACAATTATGCATACATACATATGATATACATGAATTATCATACAGCATACTGACCCCGAGGAAAGCAAAGTCACCTTGTGCTTTGTGTTTTGTGTCTATTATCCTTGGGCTTATCTCACACTTGGGGGCTAAATCCTTGTGATAACGTGCTCCTTTCTCATTTCTTATATGTATCACTACCTTAAAGCAATCACCCCCGGTGAGGCGTGTGCGATCACTTTAACGTAGGGGGGCATACATCCCGTTCATATCTTTTCAAGATACTTGAAAATTTCTTGACAAATTTAGCTTTGCCTTGAAAATTTTTGATATCTTTCTTGCATGACTCATAGTGAGGGAACCTTACTACTGACAGTCATGGTTCTCCCTCATGATCTTCCCTTTTACTTTGTCAATCGAAGTCGTAAGATCCTTAGTTCACTGGGGGCTTGGTGTATCTTGCCTCCTTGACGTGGTGAAAGTTTTTCAATGTTGTTTCCTTGTACTTGACCGGAAGTATGAGCGTATGCTTATACTCCCGCTAAAGTGGGGGCTAAATGTAGCGTCCTAAAATTGCAACACTTGCAATTTTGACTGCATTTGGGTCTTCACGATGGCGATGCAACACGGAACCTGAATGGAGACCCCGAAACTTGTTCATGACATCAAAAACTGCATTTCTCAGCACCCTGGCCTGATCCTCCTTGCACCCTGCTGTCCCGGGAGGTGGGACCATGGCGCCCAGTGCCCTGGTCCTTCAGAACTAGGGTGCCCAGCGCCTTGGTCCCCCAGGACCATGGCACCCAGCGCCCTAGTCCCTTGCCCTATTTTGGGCCCGGTCTCTTATGGGGCTTCGGGTCTTTAAGTTTGCAAAATTGGAAAATAATGTTTCCTGGTCGGCCTAAGGTCGGGAAAATCAGTCTATCAGCCCTAATTGACAAGTATATAAACTACTTTTCCTCTCCTAGAAAGGGAGAGAAAAGAGGAGGACATATGTGAGCAAGGCGCGAAAGCGTTATTCAAACATTCAAGCATTCCTTCAAGCAATTGAGCATTCTAAGTCTCCATTCAAGGCTAGGTGTTGCATTCAAGACAAGGATTTAACCATTGAAGAGGAGATCACTTACAACACATTACATACTACATACATTACACCTTCGCATGTTGCAGGTACGCGGCTGTAATTGAAGATCTGGAATCCTTGTACAGAGACGAACAGATCCACCTTCATTTCGCGGATTTTTCGGAGGACTGTGTGCACGCCGAGCACCATCGTCCCATCAACTTTCGCTCAAATTTGCAGAATAGCACCGTCTCGACATTTTACTGCTAATTCAAGGTCCGCAGCTTCATCCCATATCCCTATCTCTGTTTATAAGCGAATCTTTCCTACTTTACATACATTCCTAGTTCAATCATCCTATCTATATTCTTTACAAAAGAGGGTATCCTTGATGTCACAACCCTTGAAACTCATTTAGAATCCAATCTTGCATTGCGTGGGATTGGATCTTGTGGGTTTCAACCCCTCTTTTGAATGTAAAGTCCCTCCTAAGTGAAAACCATCAACCCTAGTGACTCTCCCTTCTCTCTCCTTGGAGTTGGGGAGGGGAGAACGACTAGGGTTCGACTTTTCCGCTTTACAATACATATATGTATGCATATGTCATGCATATATATATATAGACACACACACACATATGCATACATATATGTATAAATGCACACACACACACACACACACACACACACACACACACACACACATACACATACATACATTCATACATACATGTGTGTGTGTGGATACATATGCATACATACATACATACATACATGCATACATGTATGTATATGTATATGTACATACATACATACATGTACATACATACATGTACATACATACATACATACATACATATACATATAAATACATATATACATATGTGCATGTGTGTGTATATGTATAATATATGGATGTATATATGTACATACACATATATATGTACATATGTATATATACATACATACATACATGCATGCATATATGTACATATATACGGTTGGGTATATTATCATTTTAATAATTCTTTTGAAATTGATTTGTCACATTATTTTATTGTTTGCATAGTTTTTTAAAAGTAGTCAATATTCACCCAAGTATATTAACATATACCAAAATTTGAAATCAAAAACCATTAAACATTGTTGTTATTTGGATCAATTAATGAATTAATAAACCTAACTACATTACATTTGGCTATTGTTAATAACTATCATGCATTACTTAGACATGGGATGGTATTGATTTTTTATAAATTTTACATTTGGTGGCGTGGAGACTTTATTATTCTAAGACTATGGTTCCATGTAATGTTTAGGGTTCAAAAACTTGGTCTCATATTTTGATTTCAATTATGCACTCTCCACCTAAAACCTAGCCTCTTGAATCCAACATCTATGCATATGATATCTTTTAGTCTTCTAAATTCGTTCAAAAACTTCTTAGCCATTGCAATATGTGTGCCACAACATATTGATCTTTGTTCACATTAGATTGTTGTAATTTATATAAGATTTTATTTTACATTTGGGAATTTTACTACTTCAAATACCCCTTAATAGGAATATGAGTTGTATTTTCTAACATTTAGTTCCAAATGGCTATGATGAGGGAAAACTTATAGCAAAGACCTTGCTAATGGATTACTACAAAGGGGTGAATGTTTGGGTCTATAAATCTGTTTTTTTTAATCTTTTTAATTTATAAATTCTTTATATTCTACCATATTTGTCCTATAACTTTTATACGTAACTTTTAAGGTTTGTGTTACTCGTACTCACTCTTAAAAATCTATCTCCATTGATATAAAATTTCTTAGTAACTCTCTTCGAGGACATGGAAGTAAATACAACCAAGTGAAAACTAGTAACTACCATCTCTATCGCAATCAGGTACTCCTCCCCATTCTTAGGCATTTTAGACATTGGGAACCAATGCTTTAAGAGATCAACCTCAATTAAACACCTTACTTCGAATTTTGGAGGCATATACAAAATCCTCAATAAATCTAGTAACAATTTCTATTAGATTGGAGGATGATTTTTGTTGGATTGGAAGCCCTCCATAGATGTGTATAGATGGTGGAAAGGTCGTAAGTAACTTTGTTGCACATGTATGTCCTATGTTTCTTTATAAGGGTTTAGAGATTAAACTCCTATGTTTCCTATTTTATTTCTAATTGCTCTTCATTGGGGTGTCAAGCTTGTAAATAAAGTGGTTTTTATGGTTTAATTATTGGAGGAGGCCTTAAAATACCATCCTAAAAGATCTCCTACCCAAGGAATTTAAGATTTAGATGAAAAAGATCCCATATTCTTCTTTGCATATAAGATAAAACATAATGAACTTCATGTAATGGTGGAAAATAGGGTTAGCAAGTTTATGTATGCAAACAAGGAATTAAACCTACTTTCCAAACATTAAACATTAGAGGGAGAGTGAGTTTAATTGATCCAATCTCACTTTAATTGTGAAATGGATTGAATGCAGATCAAATTCACTTCCTTTATGGAATTGAGTTGAATATGTATTAAGGGGGTTGAAATTGAATGCTAGATCTAGAGCCAAAGATGCAAAATTGAAATAAAATAACATGAACAATATGTTTCAAACATGGTATGCAAAAAAAAAGATAGATTTAAAGTAACGAAACAGAGAGGAACCTATGTCTAAAAACCTGGCCCAAAAGTAGAGGACAAGGTGGCTTGGGACAACTCTATCCTCCAGCTGTCAAATGCTAATGAAATAAGAAACTTTTAGAATTAGAATGTCACTCAGAAAATTCTCCTAGAAGTTTTTCAGAAATTGGTCAGTCAAGGTGGTGTGGGGTGACCTTGTCCTTCACTTTTCACTCCTACAAAATTCACGTCTAATCATCTTGTGTCAAAATCCTTGATGTGGCTTCTAGAACTGTCACTTGCACACAAAAAAAGGGGAAGATTTTGTTGTTGATAGGGGCTTTCCTAGGTCAAATCTTCAATTTGAAATTAACCCTTGAATTGGAATTGAAATTGAACTTGAAATGGAATTGAATTGGAATGGAAAGCTTACCTTTTGAGGGCAAGGCTAGATTTGAATTGAAATTCTTGAATTGGGACTTGATACCTTGATGTATCCTGCATTGAAGTCTTCATGCCAAGGTTGATGTTGTCATGTGGAATGTCTTCATAATATTTTGATCATAAATGCTTCAAATCTGAACTTGACCTCTCCTTCACTACCTTCAATATGCATGATTGCTTGCTCACTTGAATTTTGGAATCGACCTTTTGAAATTATAATTGAGATATATGATAAAATGAAGGGGTAATACTTGCTTTTATACCTAACCACACCAAATCTGTTTGAAATTGTGAAGCACGACGGCATAGAGAAAGTTTTCCTACCTCCAAAATATGATTGTTGAGGGGTCCAAATGTGGGCCCCTATCTAAGGACAAGGGCGTACCTATCCTACCCATCAAGGTTGAAATTTAGATAGTCCAAAAAACATGTTGAAGATGTTGATTTAGGAGTTGTGTGAGCATAATCAAAATAGGGTTAGGGCACACAAGTTTAAAACATTGAAGTGAGGACTAGGTGAGGATGAAATAGTATAGGGATAAAATTTACAATGCTAAATTTAACCCCCACTTTAGCGAGAGTATGAGCCTACATTACTCTCGATAAAGTATAGAGTAGCATTGAAAAACTTTCATCAAGATATTAAAGAGGCAAGACACACTAATCCCCCAAGGACTTAGGATCTTATCAATCTAATATCAATATAAAAGTAGAAACACGTGAAGAGAAAAGAGAGAATGACTATGTTGGCCTAGTAAGGCTTATGCTTACTACGAGTCATGTTGATTTAAAAAAATTGAATTGAAAAATCGGTGCAAAAGATCACAAAGAAAAAGTCTTAGTTTACAAAGTGATTTGAATAAATTAATTGAAACAATTGCAAAATGGGTATTATACCATGTACCAAACATGTCATGGTGTGTGCTCAAAAGTGTATAAACCAAGTCTCTTGGTGTGCGCACAAAGTGTAACAATGAGCGAAGTGTATGCCCCCATGTTAAAGCAATTTTGTACGCCTTACCAAGAGAAATATATTTGAGGTAGCATACATGCATCCAAAAGACAAGCATGTTTCCACAATGATCTACCTCCAAGCCAGGACAAATCAAGGACAATGGTCACAAAACATAATGAGAAAGCACATAAGGGATCCATTGATTGGGGTCAGTATGTGTATTTGATAAATCATGTATATCAAGTTTGATTGCATTGAATTGACCCCCAAAGGTAGTGGAACTACGAGCATAAAGGAAGAAGAGCACATAATATGAAAAATGGAACTCTTTTTGGGTAAACATGGTAGAGACCAAAAAGAGAGATCTCAATGCTTTACATGTCATTCCTAAGTAGACAACACAAAGACATAGTTACAACATTAGTACATGTACAACATATAGAATAATTGAGATACAAATAGAAGAATGTCACAATAGATTTGGTCTCTTTATTACCTTGCTCTAACAAAGCAATGAGGGTCATCCAAAGAGGGCCTAATATAACACCAAAACATATCAAGTAGCACATTGTGTACAAGCAAACACATATAAGAATCTACTGCACAAGCGAAGCTAGTCAAGCAAATCATCCACCTTCCAATCTCGCTTAACATCGCCTAATAATGGTGGAAAAATGCAAGAGGAGCCATGACAAACATGGTAAATGGAGCTAATACAAGTTCCAAACAAGGACCATTCTCTAATGATGAGTGAGCTAGGGTTAATGCTTTTGAAAATTGTGAATACAGTTCATGATTGATCTCAATAACCTCACACATATCATCAACATTGTTAGCATTAGCATCAACATCAATATCATCATCTAAATTAATCACAATAGGATCTTTAACACGTAATAGAAATGAACAATCATTTTGCATAGACATCTTTAACTTTTGACATGGTGAATTAAGTTGAACTTCATCCCTAGGGTTAGGCAAAGGTTGGACAAATGGGAGCAAGTCAACACTTGGTGTCTTTAGGGAGGAATTGGTTTGGGAAGCAAGTTCACGAGCCTTGGCATGACATATTTGTCAGGATTCTCTTGCACTTTGATTTCTCTTAGTTCGACTTAAAACTTGCGCAGGTTAAGGATCAATTAACTTAGGCCTCTTTTATTGCCTTGTAGGGGGAGGAACAAATGAAACCTGACTAGGTTGAGAGATACAATATGTTAAGTATTTTCCTTTGTATGATGTAGGAGGTGGGACTGCATCATATAAAGGAGGAATAGAAGGAGTAGGAAGAAGTCCGGGTCCAGGATGAATAGGAGGAATATTCATGGTTGAAAGATCTTTAGGTTTAATCAAGGACAATATCATTTCATTTTTCCATTTTTGATAAAATACGAAAAGAGCATCATTTCAAGGTTTCAAAGGTTCAAGTTGTTGACACCAAAATTAATCAAGGATGAAATTTATATGTCTTGTTGTTGGTTGGAAAAGGCTATTATTGATTGTGATAATATGCCCATTGTGAGGGAACTTCAAATACTTCTGAATGGTAGAAGGGATAGCTTTCATGGAAGAGAGACAAGAATGTCCTGAATTCATATGAAATTGATCAAAGGTAGGGATAATATCGAAGATAACATCTAAGCACTTAGTGCCAACCTCAATTGGAAGGGTGATAGAGCCTATAGTAGGACAAGTGAAACCATAATGCACCTTAATCATAACATCATATTTATCATAAGTATCTTGATGAAATTGTTGAGTATAAAGATGTTCTTCAGTAATAACATTCACCATGCATATTAGATCAATGAGAACTCCTTGTGAGAGCTATCCTTTAATTTTCCCAGTAATGTATAATGGTCCATTAGGTGCATCAATAATCTCCCTAGAATTAAAGATTATGCGAGGTTCAAGTTTAGGTTTGGATTTTTCAATAAGGTTCACAACTATGCTTGATTATATGCCTATATCATTAGGAGTAAGTGTAGTGTCCCTTCTAGACTCACATTTTTTTATTTATGCTTTGATAGACTTGTTAGACTCATGGTTGATGTTTTGATGATATTTGATCGACACTTACGATCTTATTTAGACTCTAGATGCTTATTCATGATAATGGATATTTGATATGACTCATGGTGTTGGATGACTTATATGATTGATGATACATTCAAGATGACCTGATTGATGGATTATATGCACTGAATATTCCTATGTGGACTATATGATTTATGATGAACTATGATAGTTCTAACCCCTATTTCGTGATTATGGTTTCATGCGATGCATTGATGTTGTTATTATGTGACTGTCTTCGTGAAAGGGATGACGCCTTATCACTCATTGCGAGCATGATATGGTGTTGTGATTCTCTTTTCACTTGTCTATTTATCATGATGTATATATGTGGTATATGTATCATATTGTGTTTTGGTGGTGGTTGCAAGATTGCAGGTACCAGACATCGACTCCACTTGGTCTCACAGGTTTGAGTGTGTCCTATCCTAATATCAAGTTGTTGAAGATGGCATGAGCTTCCTTCACTTACTCTAGGCTTAGCTGTTCACCTCATCAGTTGTGGCATGGCACAAGTTGGTGGTTAAAGTCTTGAGTCAATGTTGACCCTTTTTGTCGGGTTGCTTGAGCTAATGTGAGTGTGTGTTTATTATTAAATTAATAGTTGGATTAATGTAATTTATTAATGTTAAAATTAATAGTTGGATTAATGTAATTTATTAATGTTAAAATTAATCTATTATCTAGCATGGCTATTTATTTATTTCGTTCATTTAATGATTAATTGAGTATTTGATATTTATCTATTATTGAGATTTTGTATTTATTTTAATTAGGATTAATTTAATTGATTTATTTGATTTAATGTTTAACTGATTTGTATTATTTATTTATTATTTTATTACTATTTATTTATTATTTATTATTTATTATTTATTATTTATTATTTATTATTTATTATTTATTATTTATTGTTTTATTATTTATTGATTAATTATTTATTATTTATTATTTATTATTTATTGATTTATTAATTATTTAATGTTTATATTTTATTGTTGATGTGATTTTTATATTTATTTATTAGTTTCTATTTATATAAGTCTTTTGTTTATTCATTTATTATTGGGATTTGATTTATTATTATTATCCCATTCATATTTATATTACAACTTTAATATTATTTGCACAACCGGGTATAATATAAAGTGTACCTACCCTCTTTCCTGATTGGTTGATTTTATAAAGGTAAGTAATAATACTATTAAATAATATTTACCTTGGTATTGTGCAAGGTAGGTATGGTATATGGTTTTATTGAATTTTCTGATTGGTTGGTGGATTTCTATAGTTTGGAGTTTGACTTTTATTTATAGAGTTTTCTGTGTATGCCTTCGGGTTAGCTTCTGAGAGATTTTGATCTGCATTTTTGGATTTCGAATTCATTGGAGCTTGGATTGAAGATTGTTTGCTAGGTTGGATTACTCTTCATCAAATCATCTTTTGTTTTGATTGTGATTTCCAGGTTGGAGCTTTAAACTCCATTTTCTGCATTTTTATTTGGAAAAGATTGCATGCACTACAAATGTTGAAAGATTGTTTGGGGGATGGAATTTGATGTTAAATGATTTCAATCTGGTTTTGGGAAAAAATTATGAGTATTTAAATATGTAATATGAAATTACTGAAAATCTAGTAATGGTGTTTGTCGAGAATGTCTTCTCTGCATTTATTTTCATTTAATTTGTGTTTTCTCTTTCCTGTGATCTTGTCTGATTTTAAATGAGCCTTTTTATTTTTATTCATTTTCCCTTATGAGTTTTTTGCATTCCTTCAAGGTTTTGTGTTCATTTGCAAGATCAGAGTGTGTGTGACCTTGTTGGGAGTTGTTTCTGGATGTTCTGTGAAGCTGCTTTTTGGCATGGTCAATCCAGTAGATGTCTTGTGCATTGTTTGGGCATTGGAATGCCTTAGGAATGTTGAATTGTACCTACCTTTGCATTATTGTATCTCCTTAAGTTGTTGTGTAAGTTTTGGTGAAGTCCCGTGCACTTATGAGTGTGATTGTGACATAAGTTTGATGTTGGTTTCTTTTTGTATGTCCATAATATTTTGTTTATTTGTTTCCTTGATGCTATGTCATCCTCCCGCACCTTTTGGGATTGTCTTTTGATCAATTGAGTGACCTTATGCAAAACTGGGCTGGTTTCATTTCATAATTTATTTGTTTTTCTTAGTTTATGCATTTTGGACCTAAAACACTATTCTTGGGTACCAGAACTCTAATATTAAGACCCATAATGCTAGAGGATATTCTGAGAGTGCTAATATGGCTTCCAAATGCACTAATATGGCTCTTGACAGTGCTAGATTTCTCCAAGGTTGCAATATTTGACAGTTTTGCTCGGTATGAGTGGTTTTTTGGATTTTGTACTTTTTCCAGAGGCATTTTATGATTGCATTGAGTTTCTCAGAGTTGTCTATGATGTCATCTTGACCTTTTCATAATGATTTTGTGCTCTAGTAAGAGGTTTTGTGCCTTACCATTGAGGTTATTGTTCTTATGCTGATATGCTCCAGCGAGAGGAAGAAATCCTCGTTGTTGAGGAATGTTTATGAGATCTCCAGTGGGATGTTATTGCCTCACTTTTGAGGATTGGAATTACTTTTAGATTAGTCTTTGATCTAATGTTTATGCTTTGGTTCTTTATTGCATTGTTTTGGTAAAGGTTCTTGCTTCATCTTTGAGCGTATGTTTCATCTTATACTTCAGATTGTATCAATGATGTTGTAACTATGTTTATGTCATTTGTGAGCCTTTGTGATGTTGTTGTGATACCATAAGGTTGTGCTCCATGGTTGGGAGAGTGGGCTCTTTCATGTGTAGGACCTAGGTCATGGGCAATAGATCTCTAAGAGGGGGTCAGACCTATGGAACCACATGAAGAGTTAATGATTAATTGCAAATGACAACCATAATAATTAATTAGTGGATTGGGTAAATAGGATTCACTTAATCAAGATAATGAAATTTAATTTTGTGCCCCAATGAATCCCAGGGAGGAGGTTTTGGGATCTAGAACTGGGAAGGCCATTGATGCGGTGTACCAATCTCCCTTGTTTGGCTCCAAGGTGGAGATGGATTCCACATGAGGATAGCATGTGATGACACTCTTTCTTACATGTGGCCATTATCCTTATGCCTTGAATTGTTGTTCATGCCTCTGGGAGTTTATTGCTTTTGATTTAGCCCTGTGATGTGTTTTTTTTGGTTATTGTATTATTGTTGATGTTTTGTGATGTTATGTTGAGTCCCTTGGTTGTTAGGTGCCAGCCTAGGTCTTGAGTGTGAGATGCAACCCCATGTCATCTCCTAGCATGGGGGTGGTTCCTATTTGATTCAACATGGTTGGGTGGTTTGATGCCTTCTTCCATTGCGATGTTCTTCTTTGGATGCTAGCGTGTGTGGCCATGGATTCTATGGTTCTCTATTATGCAGATGATATATGGAGTTGATTTCTATGTATTAAAGATATCATTGTATCATGATGACTTGTAAATGTGAAAGAAAGATTGTACTTATGTGACTTGTATTATTATGCATTGGGATATGATGTAGTAGAAGAGACTATGTACTTGTACCATGTACTCTTATGTAATGGGACTTGATGATGTAGAGACTATGATTTGTAATGGATTAAGATGATGTATTAATATATGGATCATGTTGTAGAAATGTTCATTATGTTAAGATTGGGATTCTATGTTGTATTAGGGGATTGAATGATTAGATTATGTTATTCTCATAGTATCATATGAACTCTTGGATTTGTTTAGTAGCATGGAATCCTATTTGAAAGTAGATAAGTGCTTGTTGTTATAATCTTGCATATGTGTAATGGTTATCTTGATGAAATAATCAAGTTTCATTTATAGAAGGATGATGTAGATAGTTCATGTTGTATTGTTAAGATAATTAGGAACTTTTGATTTGGTGCTTTAAAATGAACTTAGATGGTTGATGGGATATGATGATATGCATTGATAGCTCATAATCTCATGATAGTAAAAGTATTGAGAGGATATTAAATGAAATGAACGTTAATATGGTATGGATGTGTTATTGTTATGTTGATAGCAAGTAGTGGCGTTAAGATACCCTAAGGGAAATAATGAATGGATAAATGTATATGGTTAGGATGTTAATTCCGCTTGCATTAAATGTTGTAGTTAGCTATGGTTGTGTTCATGATGTATTATGAATTCTTGTGATGTTAATCTATGATTTGAAGTTATGATAGTTTACTATGTTGTATAAGTAAATGATTTAAAAAAAATATATATCTCTATTTGTTAGTTAGTTTAGTTATTTTCTCTAGGGTATTTTGGCGATCATTATAGTAAGTCCAAGTTGCTTAAACTCAACAACAATAGTAGAATGAGAAGGCAAAGGATTAGTGAAGATTTGCAAATTTTGATTAGGAGGTGCCACAGATTTTTTTCCTTTATCATTCACACCTTCCACGGATATAGTATTGGAATTAATAAGGTCTTGGATCTTATGCCTCAAAAATAACACTTTTCAGTATCATGGTCAGCTTGATGATGGTATTGGCAAAAGGGTTTATGATCAAAAGAAGCTAGTAAAGGCTTAATGATGCAAGAGCATCTAAGGTGTAAGAGCAATCTTGCATCACCCAAAAATATTGTTTATTTGTAAATAAGGGGTAGGCTTACTATTTTTAGTACATTGTTAGGTTTGCATGAAATCTTACACAGACCTCCTAGACAATAAATTGGAGCTAATGGTGAAGGAATTATCCCAATATCTTGTGGCATTTGCAAGTTATTCATTTTTTCTAGGAAATTTCTCCAATAAAAACTTCAAATGCATTTTTTAGGTTCTTAGAAGCCCTGGATTAGGTCGAAAAGTGTGGATCTTATAAATCTAGCGAAAGCATGGTGTAGATCTCTTTGCAAGCTTTCTGACAATATATGATAATTGAAAATTCAGTTGTCTGATTAAATGATATGGCCTTCAGAAGTTGTGCTACTTTTTAAAAAATCTCAAAATATTCCAATGAACACCAAAACCCATTTTGGGCATATTCTTGGCACATTCTAATATAGGGAAATGGAGTACAAAAGTGGCCAGCCTAAAAAGGGGGAGTTACACTATCCAGAACATTCTAGGTGGTCAAACTTCACAATATAAAGAAAGGAAATGGGGGTTACAAAGGGGGGCGGTTCTTGTAGTGAAAATCATGGCTCTAGCTTGCAGATTATTGTAATGAGAATGCCCATGTAGTCGTTGCATGTTATTTTCTTAGTGTTGTAATTCCATTTCATCAAGATAATAGAAAGCGAGTGTTTTCTCTCTCACATTTTTTGTTTATTTCTCTATTGTTGTTGTGTGTTTGGGTTTATAAGGGAAGTACCCTTCATCACTTAGAGGTATCTACAAGTTTGACGAGAGGAAGTTGCAACACATTAGCATTCATCAATCTAAGAATTCTAAGCCTTAAACTATGTATTGATCTAAAAAACGGTACGAATTCTCTTCTAAAGGTTGATGATAAAGGGGCCATACCTAGAATTGTGGTTGTCACTTGTGTATTTATATGATTGGAAGAGTTATCATTGATCTTGATGAAGCCTTTGTTTTATTTTTTAAAATTTTGGAATGATTGATGATCTCTCTCATTCTTCTCAATTAGAACCATTAAAGAAGAGGATTCAAACTAGCTTACTTGAAGTTGATAGTTATGAAGCATTGCACAAAATTGTGTGAAAGATGAAAATTTAGAAAATAGAAGCTTATCTTTAATATCCTTTTGCAAATTAGAATGAAAAGTCTTTGAACATCACCATCAGGCACAAGATAAGTAGTTTGTGAATGTAAATTTTTATATCTACCAATGAAATCAATCACTTTTTCTTTAATTCCTTGCTTACAATGAATCAAATAAGTCAAAGTAATTTTAGGACCAATGTTATTTTGAAATTGTTGGATGAATGTTGTAGTCACACAAATCTGTCCATTTTAATTAAATGAATATTTCGTATTTATTTGATTAAAAATCTACTAGCCATCAGTTAATTAAATTAATATTTAATTAATTCATCCCCAAACATTCTTCTATTAATTAAATAAATTATTCAATTTATTTTAATTAATTCATTAAATCAAATTTCAATCAATTAAATAAATAAAATCTATTTATTTAATTAAAATCCCCTTTTCCTCTTTTAAATAAATTAAATAAAACATTTATTTAAATCATTATCCCCACCCCACTTGCATTTTCCTACAAATGCAACTTGCACACATTTTGAAATAAATGAATTTTTATTTTAAATAAAATCCTATTTTCCCTCACCCACCAAATCCACTTGCAAAATCTAATCCCCTTCTAGATTCTTCTAACCCCTTCCTAATTAGCCTAATCCATCCCCTAATTATTGTCACATTCATAAGCAAAATGGAGTCACTTCTCAAAGTCTAAAAGTCTTTGATAACCATTAAAGGCTTTAAGTCTTCAACCACTAAATGGCTCAAAGTCTTTGATAACCATTAAAGGCTTCCAACTTTCAACCACTTAATCCACAAAGTCTCCAATAACCATTAATGGTTAATTCAACCCTCCCACATGGTTAAAACATTTGTTTTGACTCAACCTCTACTCAACCCAAGGGTCTCATCAGGCCTTTAATGCTTTGACCATGATTATCTCTTAATCATTTGCACAAAGGTTTATCCTTGCATTAACTCCTAATCCAGTGGGTAATCCTAATTTAGACTTGACCCTTAGCCTTTAAATAACCTTGAGGTCTTCTCAGGCCTTTAATGCCTCCAACCTCTTCTCTCAACCCAATCCTGTGTTGACACTTGTCACTATTTTATTGGTGTCAATTGTGCACATGGATCCCCAACTTTCAGGCTTGACCCTTGATTAAACCTTTCAATCTCAACCATCCATTGCTCCATTTTTCCTATAAATAGAGCCCATTCCTTCATAATCCAGATCCTGAAAACTTGTATGCATCTAAGCTATAGACATTTTAGAGAGCATTTTAGCATAAGCAATCTAACATCTTGTCTTTTTGGTTAAAATACATCATTTTAGCATTAGTATTAGCTTTTTATTTCACATTTAGAGCTATACTACAATCTCAATCCTCCATAAGCATCCATAGTGCAAAAAGCTGCTGAGAGCTACACTATTTTGGAACTTGGAGAGGAGAGGAACAAGGGAGAAGAAGCTAAGGCCATGCTAAGAGGCAGTTGGAGATGTCTCATGATCTTTGTTTTACTTATTAGATATATTAGCATGTCTCTTTGTGTCTCTTTTGGAATGCCTTCATATGTTTAGTTTTAGATTGACTAACACTAATGTTTTGTATGTTTTTGTGTTCTTTGATCTTAGACTAACCTTGTGTCATTTAGGAGGGCATCATTTGGTGAACCCGACGTGAATCGAACACGCAACCTTCTGATTATTTTTTTGACAACTAACATATTTTGCTTGTTGAAAGTGCCACACAGGTCGCGCTTCGGCGCTAATGAACGCATTTTAGCGCTATCGAAACAATTTATTTTAGCGCTATTGCCCCTAAAATAGCGCTATTGAAAAAGTTTTAGCACTATTGACAACATTCTTGCGCTTTTGTCACAATTCTGGCGCTATTAAAACTCTTCTGGCGCTTTTGACCTCTCGGATTTTTCTATTCTTTCAGCGCTATTGTGTAAATTAGTGCTTCTATAAGCGCAGACTAGCGCTATTGTATAAATTAGCGCTTCTGTCTAAAAAGCAGACTAGCGCTATTGCGACAGAGTGTTGTCCAAGTCGCTTTGTAACCAAAAAATTGAGTATCTTAGGCTTGTGGAAGCCCCCCATTGAACATTGGTTTTTACTAACTTGTTTTTGGTTCATGCAGGTTAACAACCCAACATAAAAATCACAAAATTTTCATTTAGTGCTTAAAAAGAACTTGAAAAACACAAAAAATAAAAATAAAAAAAATATTCATTGCTTTCTAGTTAGGACTCATTTTCTTTTGGTGCTTAAAATTAACAAACACAAATTTGATTGCATCAATTTGGACCTAAAATTTACAATCCACACTTCAAAAATTTGGTGCAAATAAAATATACAATCCACTTGTTTTGATCTTATTGCAAACAAATTTTTACTTCAAGCAAAACGTGTTTTTCATTAAGTTGACCAGGATTTCCAAATTTTTAGATTACAACACATTTTGCCATTGAAGTTAAAAAGAACACCATGGCTGTTGGAGCAACATCTCTAAATAGTTAAAATCACATTGCAATGATGGATTAAAAAGAACAAGTGAATTTGGTGTTTGGCACGCTTGTGCACAAAAGTCAGTCGAGTGGTCCTACTTCTAACACACACTATCCTCTCCCTTGGCTCTCGTGGTCCTAGGTGCAAGAGAAAAGTGTTAGTAGCACTCAAAATTTTATCTTTTTTTAAGAGAGGCCTGCCAAGGGATAGATACTCTTGGGAACGACCTCGAGCGGTAAATCCTTCAAGCCGCTATAGAAATCAGGTGAGAGCGAAAGCTGTAGCCTTGGGTATAGCTGTTCCTATAGTGTAACTGGCCGAAAGGACAAATGGGCCCCACCACCAGTTACAAGGCTCTTAAGTGAGTCACTGCAGAATGAACTTATGTCCAAAAACATCGAACATGACTAAACACCTTTAAGTAGTAGCCCACCTGTTCTATTGATTGAGGATATTTGAGATATAATTTAGTGCAAGAGCATAGAAGGTTTTGCTCCCAAGATACTCACCATACATATTTCCTTGAGTAGAAACATAGCTTTTTGAAAAGTCACTTTTGGCTTGATAAAAGTGGTGACTCCCCCATCATAGGGATCATCTATTTGTTATGCTCGTGCAAGACTTAGTATATCACATCCTTACCTGCCACGGCGGGATTCATAAGGTATGTAGTACCAAAGTCGAAGAAATATCAAGATGTGGGCTAAATTTATCACAACTGGCCATTTGACCTTAGGGATAAAGAGTGTTTGAAGTGTATTCGTTTTACAGACCTAGTGCAAATTGAGCCGACTTCAGGCTTTGGAAATACACCTTAAAATACATCTAAAGGAAGGGTCAAAAACAAGTCCAAGGATTGGGTTAATCTAGACCCATACTCATTTGTGCCTTTTTAGGCAACATTCTTGTGTTTGTGTGCTTGCTTTGTTTTCTTGTCAAAGAAAAATCAGAAAATCACTTTCAAAAACAAAGTACTCATCCAACATTTCTCAAAAACAACCAAAAAAAATACCAAAAACAAAGTGCAAACAACAAAAGAGTCAAAAATTTTATGACCATTCTTCACATCTTGCGAAAGAAGAAGCATCATCAAAATATCAACTTGAAAAGAAGACAATTGAGCTCAAAGGCTTTAATCAAAAGGAGGAAATTCTTCTATATCAATCGACAAATCTTTGTCTCCCATAGAGTCTTTCTACATCGCATGCATCTATACCTTCAAGGTAAAACAAACGAGTTTGATTCAGAATCATTGAATCGCAGAGCTTTTATGCAATATAGAGCTCTGAGTTATCACAAAAATCAAGGAGGAAAGATTAATCCCAATTTCTTCCCAAACATCTGTATCACCTACAACACAGCTCGAGAAGTGCCACCAACGCCTGAAAGGGAAGAAGAAGAGTTTGTCCCATTTGTGACACAAAGTTTTTATTGAAAGTTGAAAAACAAAACATCCAGCATCTTATTCATACATCATCACTTCATCATCAATCCATCCCAAAACTCTCAAAACATTAAGAGGTTCTTGTCCCAAGATTCTTTTTTAGATATTGCTTGAAATCAAACACATCACATCACTTTTTAGATTGTTTCTACATCTAGGATAAGCTCATCCTAAGAGACACATCTACGCAGGTTAAAACTAGTTCATGAGTGAATCCTCTCATTGCTAGGTAGTCCAATCTGTAACACATCTCAGATTTCTCTACACCTTATCACATCAAATCTTATCACAACAAACAAGCAATTCAAAGAAGGAATTTTGGTTACATCTACCTTAAAGTGTTAGAAACCTACATACAACACAAATCACCAACCATCAATCTTTCATTTCATCACCAACTCATCATCATCTTCAATCAACTTCAACACAAACTCATAAACAAAATGGCTCAAACCCGATCACGATCAAGGCAACGAGAAATAGAAATTGAGGAAGAAGAGGACAACCTCAATGAATTTCAAGAAGCACTTGGAGGAAATATAAATGATGAAAACCCAAGTACTCCCACTCCTTCAACAATCGAAAGGGTTCAGCATAACCCTCATTTTAACAGATTGTTTGATGAAATACTCAGGAGCAACGCAGATGCTCACTTTTTAAAACTCGCTCAAGAAGGAGCCAAACTCCCCTCTGACTTTGATCTTGCCCAATTAAGACAAGCTTCAGAAAGACAAAGTCACCATGAGGAGGAAAGAGGTAGAAATCACATCAGATATAACATTCCTCGAGGTAACCCACCACCTCCTCCTCCAAATGAAATGGAGATGTTGTGGCAACAAGTCGAGAATCTCGCCCAACAACTTCATAGTGGTGTTAAGACCAATCAATTCTCACTTAATGACATCTGTCCCTATCCGTTTGATAGGAATCTTTATATGCCGCCCTTTCCATGCGGGTTCGAAACACCAAAATTCGAAAAATATAGAGGAAAGGGAGATCCCCGCGATCATGTCCGAGAATTTCATTCCGCTTGTCTCGAAGTCGCATATGAAGACACATACTTAATGTGCCTTTTTCCCCAAAGCTTGGGAGGAACAACCACATCATGGTTTTCCTGACTACCAGGTGGCATTAGAACATTTGAGGAACTCATCCAGAAGTTCCTATCTCATTACTCTTATAATATTGAACGTGACATCACCATGGTTGATCTATGCAACACCAAACAAAAACCAGGTGAATTATTCTCAGTATTCCTGCAACGATGGCGCCAAATGTCTAGCAGACATTCTCTTCAGTTACCTGAATGAGAACTAGTGGAAATTTTCATTTCCAACTTAAACGAAGAAATGGAATTTCACCTGGATGTCAAAGACACAGATTCTTTTAACGATATGATCACCAAAGGTATAAAATGTGAAAGGGCACTCATCAAAAAAGGACTCATCAAAATCTTTAATGAACCCAAAGATGGTCCTCGCCCGCGCTTCAATAGTGATAAACCGAACTTCTGGAACAAAAATAAGAATATCGTCAACGATGGGGTTGTGGATGCTCGAACTATCCAAAATGCACAACCTGTGGTTCAGTTTGCAGGACAAAATCCTCCACCTCAGAATAACACAAATGTTCCTCCTAATCAAGGTCGCATCACATCTCATGATGAACCAAGACCTCATCCACAAAAAAAAAAACGCACATACACTCCCTTAGGGGAACCCATCGAAACAGTGTTACGACAACTCCTCTCTCAAAATTTGGTCATTCTACCTAAGCTATCAAACTATGAGCCTCGGGTCAAACCGGAATGGTGGAGAGATACTGAACATTGTGAGTTCCATCAAGGAAGAGGACACAAGACAAGTAATTGTCACCGATTGAAAGATCTCATTCAGGATCTTATTGACCGAGGAGAAATTGAAATTGAAGGGCATGACCCAAAAACAACCAATAATGATCATCAGATGTTCAAGAATCCACTTCCATCGCAAGATCAAAGGGGTCCTTCCACTTCCAAACGAGGTCCTGATACCACTAATTATACACAAGCTGCGTATAATTACACTGTCAATCATCTGTATGATGCCAGTGAACAAATTGCAACCATAACCTTCAAAAATCCCACCTCCAATTGCAATGTTGTTACACGTCGTGGCAAGGTCACCATCAAGGCAGCTCCACAGGGCACCACCTCTGTCCCAAAGCAGTACAATCTTGTAGAACACTTAGATAAAACGCCTGCACTTATATCCATTTTAGAGCTATTGCGCCTATCACCATCTCATAAAACTATATTGGATCAAGCACTCCAAGAGGCATCAGTTCCTGCAAACTTGAATACGGACCAATTTCAAGTCATGGTTGGAAATCTAAAGTCATCACCTTGTCTCACTTTTTCCGAAAGTGACAACTCTTCCTTCCAACAACCTCATAATGCTTCGCTACACATTGAAGGCTTTATCAACCAACATAGGATCAAGCGAGTCTTGATCGATAATGGAGCAGGCCTAAACATTTGTAAACTACATTTGGTCACAGCATTGGGATATGCAATAGAATCAGTGGATCCTCGCAAGAAGATCACCATCAAGGCCTATGATGATGCAGAGCGTTCATCCAAAGGAGCTGTGGTACTACCAATCCGAGTGGGCCCTGTGGTAAAGCACATCATCTGTCAGGTTCTGGACCTTCCTCTGCCATACAATCTATTGTTAGGAAGACCTTGGATACATGCCATGCAAGCTGTTCCATCTACCTACCATCAATGTATCAAGTTCCCACATAATGGTGCAGAGATCACAATCCTGGGTGATGCAAATCCCTTTGCATTTTGCCATAATATCAGCCATCAACCAGAAATTACTATTCCTAATAATAGGGAAGCCATTTCCTCCACATCATATGTAAGTCCCGCCTCTCTTGCCAGTTCAAACACCCCTATACCCAAGCAAGAAAAGCTAAAGATGAAAGTAGCAGAGGAAGGTCCTGGAGAATATAACTTGAGTCAGCTCTTTTGTGTGGGACAAATGCCCACTTCTCCTAGAACTCATGGTAAACCACAGCAGGTACTCCAGCAACCACTAAAAATACCAGCATGTGCCTTGACGCCTTTCGTTCTTGGAAAGAGTCAAGAGGAAGAAACACAAGATGAGGACCTAGCGGACTGGATCTATAAAGATCCCATCACCACTGACGAACCGCAAGTTACACTTCCTACGGAACAATATGGCAAAGGCCTCCTCATTATGCAAAGAATGGGATATGATGGTCAGAGTGCTTTGGGATACTGCAAACAAGGACGACATGAACCTCTGCTACCAGAATTCAAGCCCAAAGGTAATACAGGCCTAGGTTTTGAAAAAGAGATCCTTCCTAAACTCAGATTCAAAGGAAAACCTAGCAAACCATTTTGCCCACCTACTGAAAAGAGGATACCTTTCATAATCAAAGCACCATCAAGCACCATCCCCACTACCCCATCGAGGCTCACAACTCCACCATCACCAATGTCACTCATCCCATCAAACGAACCAGTAATCCCATCAGCAGCACCATTAGCAGCAGCAACTGTATCAGAACCCGCAGCAACATCTATGGCATCAGTAGTTCCAGCAGAAGTCACTGAGTCAACACTGCCGATACTTCCAGTAACAAATCCTTTCATCCCTATCAAACTTCCTGCCACATCAATTACTACAAAGATACATAAACCAATCACACCTGCCGTGTTTAACTCTAAAGACATCCCAGTATGGTATAGCAATCGGATGCTGGAGAGTGATTCAGAGACCGACTCACATGAGTGGGAATTTGATTCTGTATAGCTTAACACTTCAGATGAGGAAGACACAACACCACCTTCGCCACGCAAAGACATACCTGTTTACGGAGAAGCACAGATAAAGACCACTTGGGTACCTGAGCTGGAAACATCTTCCACAGACCCTACGTCTCATCCTACGCCCGATTCTGACAGGGAGAGTACCATCAACGACCTTCACCACACTGTCTTAACCCTCACTGATACGTCCAACGAACTTAACCTAATCGATGAAGTAATGCCCATTATCCACCCTGAACTCATCGAATGGAACCAACCAAATTCCCCATGTCTTGACTTCTTCCAAAACGATGAGGCTATCATTGACTTTTTGGAAATAAGGGATAACCTACCAAGCGGGGATCACAAAGCTGGATTCGCCATTGAACTTAATAGCGCAGCATACTTCGGGGCGGATGCCAAACCTTTCAGCTGCAAAAATATAACAATAAAACATGGATCTTCCAGTGAAAACCACACTGTGGCACTGTTTGATCCGACAAAAGTAAAAAGAAAGAGCGTATCCAATGGTGAAAACCTCTCTGAGGCACCTGAGGATGAAGGTTTTGACATTCTCCCTGATAGTACACAACAGGAACGATCAACAATTCTCATCGAGGAAACCAAAGAATACAATGTGGGGACTCCTGAAAACCCTCATATCATACATTTGGCATCTCTTCTCACTCCAGAGGAACAGCCTCAATTTATAGAGTTCTTCCAGCAGCGTCAGATCAACTTTGCATGGTCATATGCAGACATGCCTGGGCTTGATCCTGATTTAGTCATGCATCACCTCACCGTCGCAGAAGGAGCCAAACCTGTCAAGCAGAAGCTTCGTAAGATGCATCCCCAGATTGCAGTGCTAGTCAAAACAGAACTCAAGAAACTCCTGGATGTTGGTTTCATTAGACCAATTGATTATGCAGAATGGATCTCCAACATCGTGCTAGTTGGCAAACCAAAAGGGGGCATCCGCATTTGTACTGACTTCAGAGATCTGAATAAGGCATGTCCTAAGGATGACTTCCCCCTACCAAATATCGACATCATAGTGGATCTGACAGCAGGACATGCCATGCTTTCACTCATGGATGGCTTTTCAGGATACAATCAAATAAAGATCGCACCGGAAGATCAACATAAGACAGCCTTCACATGTCCATGGGGCACATATTGCTGGAATGTAATGCCCTTCGATCTAAAGAATGCAGGAGCGACCTATCAAAGAGCAATGACCACCATCTTCCATGACATGATGCATACTATGATGGAAGATTATGTGGATGACTTACTAGAAAAATCACTCACTAGAGATGGACATCTCCAAATCTTAGATAAAATCTTTGATAGACTGGAACAATACCATGTTCGACTCAACCCAAAGAAATGTGTCTTTGGAGTAACCTCCGGGAAACTTCTAGGATACATTGTCTCAAGCAAAGGCATTGAGGTCGATCCAGCAAAGGTAAAAGCTATCATGGACATGCCACCTCCAAAGAATATCAGTCAGCTAAGGACATTACAAGGGCGGCTTCAATCCATCCAAAGATTCATTGCACAATTGGCTGATAAGTGTCACCCATTCATGCACCTACTACACAAGAACATCCGCTTTCAGTGGGATGACAAATGCCAACAAGCATTTCAGGCACTTAAAAACTATCTCATGAATCCACCATTGTTGATGCCACCAGATCCAAGTAGACTGTTGTTACTTTATATCTCAGCGACAAGTACAGCATTAGGTGTACTACTAGCACAACATAATACAGAAGGAAAAGAGTGTGTTGTATACTACATCTCTCGCACACTAGTTGGCTATGAACTCAATTACACACCTATTGAGTGAGCTTGCCTAGCAGTAATCTTAGCAGCCACTAAATTGCGGCACTATCTGTTAACACACAAAGTACAACTCATTGCAAAGATTGATCCACTCAAGTATTTACTCAGCAAAGCAGCATTGACAGGTCGCTTAGCCAAATGGGTGATGATTCTAAGTGAATTTGACATCGAGTATGTAGACCGTAAAGCTATCAAAGGTCAGGTTATTGCAGATCAGTTGGCCGATGCACCACTCATAGGCGATTATCCTCTTATTTCCAATTTTCGAGATGAAGAGATATTCATGATCACAGAAGCACAGCCATGGAAACTATATTTTGATGGTTCATACACTAGGCACGGCTCGGGGGCAGGCATTCTGTTTATCACACCTCAAGGTGATAGCATCCCGAAGTCTTACAGGCTCACATTTCCATGCACCAACAATATAGCAGAATATGAGGCCTTGATCACAGGACTCAGGCTAGCCGTACAATGGAAATTACAAGAACTACAAGTATATGGCGATTCCCAACTGGTCATTCGACAAGCAACTGATGAATATCAGACCAAAGATGATAAACTCATGCCATACAAGCAAATGGTGGACACTCTAAAGACATCATTTACTACGATCACCTTTGAGCAGATACCAAGAGATCAGAATCGAGCTGCTGACGCCATGGCTACCATCGCATCTCTCCTAGATCTTCCACAAAATTCAACACACTATGAGTTCTTGGTAGAACAGCTTTGGATCCCTGCTTATGATATCCCCGAATCCGAAATGATATGTCACCTTGTTGGTTCCGAATCCCCATGGTATGGTGAGTTCTACACCTATCTCTGCGATCATACCCTTCCTCCCAACCAATCGAATAACCAACGAAAAACCTTCATTCACCAAACTGCTCGATATACCATTATTGTCGAAACCCTATACCGACGCGGTCTTGATGGTACTCTCCTTCGATGTCTGGAACAAGATGAGATAACAAAGGCTTTGGAAGAGGTCCATGAAGGAATTTGTGGGACTCATTCAAGTGGTCCTTCACTCGCCAAGAAACTCCTGCGAGCTGGATATTATTGGCCATCTATGGAAAAGGATTCCTACTACTTTGTCAGAAAATGCAAGAAATGTCAAGTTCATGGCGACCTAATACATGCACCAGCTCAAGAACTGCAACCAATCACAACACCATGGCCTTTTTGTCAATGGGGCCTTGACCTTGTGGGTAAGATTCATCCATCTTCATCCAATGGCCATAAATTCATTATTACCGCTACCGAATATTTCACAAAGTGGATCGAAGCTATTCCACTTACCCAAGTCACCGGCAAGCAGATCGCCTCATTCATCCTCAACTACATCATCTGCCGGTATGGTGTACCCATGTCCATCGTCACAGATAACGGTCTTCCTTTCAAAAATCAGGATGTCCATGAACTTTGTGAGAAATTTCATATCCAACACCGCTTTTCCACTCCCTATTACCCACAAGGCAATGGTCAGGCCGAAGCATCCAATAAAAACATATTAAGGATCCTCAAGAAAATAGTCAATGATGCTGGTCGTGATTGGCATGTTCAATTGAATCCAGCGCTATGGGCATATCGAACTAGCATTCGAACCCCTACAGGTGCAACTCCTTATTCATTGGTCTATGGTACAGAAGCTATCTTGCCTATTGAGGTCGAGATACCATCATTACTGGTTTCTTTGCATAATCTCATTGATGATGAAGCTTACAGAGTCTCACGTCTTCAGGACTTAGAGTTACTTGATGAGAAACGACAAGCTGCATACAATCACCTCAAAGCCTATCAACAGCGCATGAGTAGAAGCTACAATCACCGAGTTAGACCTCGTACATTTGAGGTAGGTGATCTTGTTCTTCGAGAGAATCCTCGCAACCAACCAAACAGAGAACATCAAGGCAAGTTTGAATCAAACTGGCTGGGCCCATATGTTGTCACTACTGTATTTGGGTCCGGGGCATATCAGTTGGCTACATCAGAAGGAGAACCGCTTGCAGATCCAATTAACAACATGCACCTCAAACGGTTTTATACCTAAGCTGTACAGAGCATCAGGCTCCCCTGCATACTCGAAAATACCAAAAACATTCAGAAAAATGTCCTAAAGAAAATACAAAAACATTCAAAGGAAAATCATGCATCCAAACGGTGAACAACCACTTCGGTGGCACCTTGGGTAAGTACGGTGGTAAAAACCTGGCAAACAGGCGTCACTCGTAAGGGCTCTAGCTCCATTATCTTTTCAGACTTGTTGCGATCACATTTACTTCATACATACATCCATCCATCCAAAACCATGGCTTGTTATTTCTCTACAATTATGATAAATACTTCATGCGTCTAAGCATCCCGCTTTTTCATAGTCATGTCTAAAACTAGGGGCAATACCCTTAACCTATTGATGGAAGTGGATTCTACATTGTCTTATGTGTCATTACGCTCTTCATTCAGGCAATCATCAAAAATACCAAAAACATTGGAAAATGTCTCAACAAAATACCAAAAACATTCAAAACAATTCAAAATCCAAAAACAATGAAAAACCATCGAAAATAAACAAAAACATGACAACACCTTGTACATACCCATCCATGCAGATACCAAAACAAGCATTGACAAACTACTCACACAATGACCATTTACCAATCAACCACACAATCAACATCAACAATCAAACTGTCTTTAAAACAAGGATGCATCCTTCCTTACCAAAACAAAGACAAGATGACGTTTTCTTTGACAAGAAAATTATGTTAAGCTATCAAAATACTTGGTTGATTTATGAGTACAATCATTTGTTTATCTGTATCGGGATCTTTCAGCATTGTTTTGCATCATTTGCGCATTATTTCCGATGAAGTTCTGGGGCATGTACTAATGGTGTCTACGTGGGAAGTTCACCAAGCTACGTGATCTTATGCAAAATGCAGTCATAGATCACTACGGCTTGCTGACTACAGCGTATACCTCGACCATATGGGCATGAACCATTACCAAGGATATTTATTCTTTATTCTTTATTTATATACTATTTGTTTGCAGGTACAATGCTCTTCCTTTGGTTCCTCCTACCTCATCCAAACTGGATAAAGGTTTTTATCTCTTAGTACGGTATGCACTTGTCTCAGGATCTGATCAGCCTAAGATCACGGAGGACGATCCAAGTCATGCACGAAAGGAGATAATCCTTGTCTGTTCCGCAAGCAATACTCCGATCGACTTGACCCTTATATCAAGTCGTTTGTATTAACTTGCTATATTAAAAACCATGAAAGAAATACTCAGGTCATCTTGAATCATTATGTCAAGATGTTTGTATTCTCTTCCAACATTTTAAAGCTCAATGATGAAAATAGAGCACTATGGATCGTCATTTCATCTCATCTGTTTATATATTGCATTCCGTTGCATATCACCCATCCGTTCACTTATTCATATAGATGTTTTATATGCAAAAATGAGAAAATTAAGCTGGTCTTGGATACAATCACGACCGAGTACTCTGATACATCATCCAATGCATCATGCAAAGTCTTACAAACCTTGCATTCCTCATGATCATATCATCCTCACATTTAGTTGCATCTTGCATTAAACATTCATGTCATTTTTAACATTGCATATCATTCATTTTGGACATTTAGTTTTCATTTGCATCATTGTATTAATCATAAATAATTAGATTCATCCATAGGATCAACTTGTCTTTGATTATTTTAGACCATTTTACTAAGCATTCATATAAGTGTTAATTATCCATTATCATCTTATCAACTTATTATTACACACATTCATTTATCCATTTAGTTACAAAGTGCATTCATTCATTCGTTAATAAGCATCTTATTATGTTCATCTTAGGATTTATTCACATTGCATTCATTATCCTCTTTTAAGGTGCAGTTATTACAACATTAGTTATCATATCATCACATTATCATTTGTACGTAAAACATAGTTAAGTATTTAGAATCACAAAAACATTTTTACTTTACATTTTGTTTATCCATATTGCATTTCATTTGACAAACATCTAGATGCATATTCATACATAACATCATTCATTCGACCATTGCATTAACACCATCACATAAAGTCATCTCATCATTATATCAAAATAGGAGACACCAAAATCTTGTTCATATATCATCATAAAGCATACCTCATCATCATGGCATTACATACATAAAGCATTACATCAAAAATCAAAAACAAAAAATCATACATAAACCTGCATTTCATATGTCAGTATCCAACATCATACATCATCAATAAAAACATGCATATAGGAAACATCTCATCAAAATGCATACATATACACATATCCATCTCAGCAATAAATCATCATCATGCATAAACATCCATACATAATCAAATGCATATCATCAAAATATGGGATCTCATCATATATATATATCATCTCATATATCAGAGTACAATGAAGTCTACAAAAATCGGCTACCACTAGCCATCCAAGATACAGTCTATAAATAAACGATGATACAATACATGTATGCAAAAATGCTCTCTCAAATGCCGCTCTGGCCAGATGTTGTACCACCACCACCACCTCTACCTACTCCACCACTGGTGCCTGCACCACCTGATCCATCTCTCCGTGGAGGCCTCATCGAACCCCCATTCCCTCCTGCATCCCCTGATCTCTCCTGTCGTAGAGGACCCATCACACCCCCACTACTCTGTACCCTCTGCGATCGCTCTGATCTGGCCTGCCGCATCTGCGAATAACTGAGAGCTCACTGACTGAGTGGCACCACCTACTCATATAAGCCCCGCCAGTACTCTATCTCCGCCTGCGCTCGCCGCATCTCCCTCATCACCTCCCCTGTAGGACCCTGTGCTCCTACTCCAATCCGAACCCTCTCCTGCAGCTCCGCCAATCTCTCCACCGCAGTATCTCTCTCCCGTAGCACCATCGTCAGCTCTGACTCACGTGCAAATAGCTGCACATCCCTGGCTGCTACCTCCTCCTCTAATCTCTCTATCTGGGTCTGCAAATAAATTATCATATGCTCCCGCAGATCTCCAGTAGCTCCCTCTCCCATGTCCATCGCTACCTCACCTGTATCACCCTCTCCAATAGGTCCCTCCCCTGCACCACCCTCTCCAGCAATCCCCACTCCTCTATCCATCGGGATCTCTCTCTCCATCCCCCTCCCACTCAGCTACACTCCTCCCTGCATCAAAGGTCCCTGTGATATCTGCAGTGGTAGTCCACCTCTCCCTCTCCACTGCCTCGGCATCCCCAACCCACCTCCTCCTCCCCCACCACCTCCTCCGCCACCTCCATCTCCACCTCCTCCTCCTCCTCCTCCTCCTCGACCTCCTGCTCTCTGTCCTCGTCCCCGTCCCCTCTCATCCTCAAAAGCTGGGATCGGCTCTGCCGGGTCTGATATCCGTCGGATCGGGTGTGCCGCTCGGTACTGTGTATACTCCGTTGTCACCCCTGCATCAACGACCCTCGGTCGTAAGTCCCATGGCCTCGCCTGCAGTGTCCGAAACTTTTCTAGTGCCTGATCATAAGGTAGCACTGGACCCCATGCATACCGCTCCCGAATCACCCGTGCATACTCTCCAGATCCGCTAGGCAGTCCCTGCTGCCGTCCGAACTGCCTCATCACTCGTCCCGGCACCTGTCTCTCCACATGATAAGAGGTCCTCCCAATGAGGAATCGGGTCATGAACACATAAGGTAGTGCCTCTGCATCATCCTCCCATGGCTCACACTCCAAGTATGGTCGCCATATCACTGCATCCAAGTCATCCAATGCCCGCCGCCACCACTCTACCTTCCCCAAGTGGGGCTGACTCATCATGCCACTGTACATAAACATGTATGGCTGGTCCACGGCTCGAAATCTGAGACTCACTGGTCAAGTCACTGGTAGGTGCTCCCATGCCCAAACATGTAGCAGCGTCATGCCTACTGCTAGAGAACTCCTCCCTCGGTACACTACCTCGTGGAGCTCCTGATACATGTGCGCCAGCACGCACGGCCCCCATGCAAATCGGGTCCCCTCGGTCATCATCATCTCTATCACCTGTCCCCATCCCACTGCCAATCCATGTGACCGCCTGTCTGGACACAGAAGTCCTCCCACAATCCCTGACAACACTGTTGGAAGGGGCTCATATAGTGCCGCTATATCCTCCCTTGCGATCGAGCCATCGTCAATATACACGTCCTCATCAAAAATCCTCTGACATGAAAAAGTCCCCTAGGATCTGTTATATGTAACCAGCTCTCCTCGAATCGGAATCCGAAGGATGCGCCACACATCCTCCAAGGTCATAGTCATCTCTCCCTGTGCCAAATGAAAGGTGCACGTCTCACTGTGCCACCGCTCTGCCAATGCTGTAATCAAACCATGATTCATACGAATCACAGGCATGTGCATCACCTCGTACAAACCAGTCGCAGCAATGCAGTCAATCTCAGTCTGAGTCAATTGGTCCCGCAACCCCTGTGTCGTAGGATGACGCTCGCGTAACTGCAACACGCGCAGATCCTCCTGCACATAGACATTCATCAATCACCATCAGTTGTTTTGTTATCAAACTTTCTTAAGTTTAAACCTAGACTATCATCAGATACTTTGATCAAGTATCTTCGGGTCTCAACAGGTAAGCAATCATGGCCACCTAGACTTCAACAGGCATTTATCCTAACAAATGACCTAAGTCTCATCGGGCTGCTATGGTTCAAAACAACTCCCACTTCACCTCGCCATCCATCAATCATTGGCATCCGGAGGTTTGTTTTGTCCAACACTGGGGCATCTCTTTATCTTAAGCAAAAGCGCTATTTTATCTACAAAAACGCTAGTTTTCCACAATAGCGCTACAACCCTGACAAAAGCGCTCAAAAAGCTACACAAAAGCGCTACAAAAACAAAAGCGCTAAACCAGCTGTACAATAGCACTATTTAACATCAAAAGCGCTCAATTAACCATACAATAGCGCTACTTAGTCAATAGCGCTAAAATATGCATACAGTAGCGCTAATGCATTGCAAAAACGCTCAAACAACAGCACAATAGCGCCATTGCGGCACAATAGCGCTAATTTATGGAGCAGAAGCGCCAAAACCAGAGTTCCAGCGCTCTTGCTCCGACTTGACGTAGACTCAGCTAAAAACCTATCAAAAATGCATGAAAAGTAAGTTTTCGGGTTTGCGTACTGCTGGTCCGTAGTCGTCTGGGCACTGGAACCGTTGGACTCGCTTGAATCTATGCTCGGTGATTGGAATCGGCATAGTAGCTCCTCCTTGCTCCTCCAAATGTCACTATCAAAGCTCTCGTTTTCAACTGGTCGCGGTCACAAATGATCCTATTTTCACCCCTTTCACCCCATTTATACCGCCCGCCGTCACCGTAACTTCGCCCCGCTCATCGCCGTGGTCCTCGTGAACTTCTCGAGCCCCCCATTTCTCCATGTTTCCCCCGATTTCTTTTGTTTTTCACCAGTATACCTAACTTCTTCTCTTCTACCACCCTGCCAATTTTCATTCTTTTTCGAGAGATCGCCCGATTTTTCAAAATTTTTCGACCCATCTCTCGAGGGGGCATACCACCCATTAAATTTACATTTTATGGGGCATTTCTTCACACCTATTTTTCTTTCTTTGAAACGACGCGATAAACTGCACCGTCTCAAAGAGGGGCAAATGTAGTCACACAAATCTGTCCATTTTAATTAAATGAATATTTCGTATTTATTTGATTAAAAATCTACTAGCCATCAGTTAATTAAATTAATATTTAATTAATTCATCCCCAAACATTCTTCTATTAATTAAATAAATTATTCAATTTATTTTAATTAATTCATTAAATCAAATTTCAATCAATTAAATAAATAAAATCTATTTATTTAATTAAAATCCCCTTTTCCTCTTTTAAATAAATTAAATAAAACATTTATTTAAATCATTATCCCCACCCCACTTGCATTTTCCTACAAATGCAACTTGCACACATTTTGAAATAAATGAATTTTTATTTTAAATAAAATCCTATTTTCCCTCACCCACCAAATCCACTTGCAAAATCTAATCCCCTTCTAGATTCTTCTAACCCCTTCCTAATTAGCCTAATCCATCCCCTAATTATTGTCACATTCATAAGCAAAATGGAGTCACTTCTCAAAGTCTAAAAGTCTTTGATAACCATTAAAGGCTTTAAGTCTTCAACCACTAAATGGCTCAAAGTCTTTGATAACCATTAAAGGCTTCCAACTTTCAACCACTTAATCCACAAAGTCTCCAATAACCATTAATGGTTAATTCAACCCTCCCACATGGTTAAAACATTTGTTTTGACTCAACCTCTACTCAACCCAAGGGTCTCATCAGGCCTTTAATGCTTTGACCATGATTATCTCTTAATCATTTGCACAAAGGTTTATCCTTGCATTAACTCCTAATCCAGTGGGTAATCATAATTTAGACTTGACCCTTAGCCTTTAGATAACCATGAGGTCTTCTCAGGCCTTTAATGCCTCCAACCTCTTCTCTCAACCCAATCCTGTGTTGACACTTGTCACTATTTTATTGGTGTCAATTGTGCACATGGATCCCCAACTTTCAGGCTTGACCCTTGATTAAACCTTTCAATCTCAACCATCCATTGCTCCATTTTTCCTATAAATAGAGCCCATTCCTTCATAATCCAGATCCTGAAAACTTGTATGCATCTAAGCTATAGACATTTTAGAGAGCATTTTAGCATAAACAATCTAACATCTTGTCTTTTTGGTTAAAATACATCATTTTAGCATTAGTATTAGCTTTTTATTTCACATTTAGAGCTATACTACAATCTCAATCCTCCATAAGCATCCATAGTGCAAAAAGCTGCTGAGAGCTACACTATTTTGGAACTTGGAGAGGAGAGGAACAAGGGAGAAGAAGCTAAGGCCATGCTAAGAGGCAGTTGGAGATGTCTCATGATCTTTGTTTTACTTATTAGATATATTAGCATGTCTCTTTGTGTCTCTTTTGGAATGCCTTCATATGTTTAGTTTTAGATTGACTAACACTAATGTTTTGTATGTTTTTGTGTTCTTTGATCTTAGACTAACCTTGTGTCATTTAGGAGGGCATCAAATGCATTAGCCAATTTTTGAAAACAAGTGATAGAATGAGGCAAAGAGAAATACCATTGCAAAGCTTTATCTCTAAAAGTGAGAGAAAATATTTTTGCCATAAGTATATGATCATGGCATAAATCACTACACAAGGTTTGAAATGTTTTCACATGAGTCAAGGGGTCACCTTTTCTCTTATGTAACTCCAATTGGGGAATTATCACATTCTTAGGAGCGATTGCATGAACCATATCATTAGACAGTGGCTTCAATGGGTGAGTTGGAGTTTGACATGTTGGATTGAGATGGAGGTGTAACATTGTGATTGATAGGTGGAGGTTGAGAATAAGGAGGTGGAACATAATGGTATGTTGGTAAAGTAGATGGTTGCGAAACAAATACAAGGATAATGAAATGGGGTATGTGATGCTTTGCAAAAAGGATTAGAAAACCTATTTGATGGCAACACACACAAGAGCACAAGAAACAAACGTTAGTGTTAGCAACAAAAGATTATCCTAAACAGGCATATCAAGAGAGATATTAAGCATGAAATAGAAAGCATACAAACATAGAATAGATAAACTATACTCCTCCAAATGCTAATCAAGATGCTCATAGTTGCTCCTCCCTTGTTCCTCTCCTCTCCAAGTCCCAAATGAGTGTAGCTCTCAGCTTTTAGCACTAGCCATGGATGCCATATGGAGATTCAAGATGGTTGAATATGATAAGCAAATCCTATGCAAGTGTAGATAGTGATGCTATGAGAAAGCTCTATGCTAATGCCAGTATAACAACAATACTCTAATGCTTCCTTTTTTTGCTTGAGGAGAAGGGTTCTATTTATAGAAGAAATGGGGAAATGAAGGGTTAAGATTGAATGGTTTAATCAAGGGCCAAGTTTGAAAGTTGGGGATCCATGTGCACAATTGGCACCAATAAAATGGTGACAAGTGTCAACATAGGATTGGGTTGAGAGAAGAGGTTGGAGGCATTAAAGGCTTGAGAAGACCTCATGGTTATCTAGAGGCTAAGGGTCAAGTCCAAATTAAGATTACCCACTGGATTAAGAGTTAATCCAAGGATAAACCTTTGTGCAAATGTTTAAGAGATAATCATGGTCAAAGCATTAATGGCCTGATGAGACCTTTGGGTTGGGTAGAGGTTGAGTCAAAACAAATGTTTTAACCATGTGGGAAGGTTTGAATTAACCATTAATGGTTATTGGAGACTTTGGGGATTAAGTGGTTGAAGGTTGAAAGCCTTCAATGGTTATCAAAGACTTTGAGCCATTTAGTGGTTGAAGGTTGAAAGCCTTTAATGGTTATCAAAGACTTTGAGGGTTTGAGAAGTGACTTCCCTTTTGCTTAGGAATGTGACAAAGTTTAGAGAAGGGGTTAGGTTATTTAGAAGTGATTAGAAAATTCTAGAAGGGGTTTAGGCATGCAAGTGGATTTTGTAGGAAAATGCAAGTGGGAGAAATTTTGGTATTTTCAATTAAAATAAAATCATTTATTTCAATTAAATGGTGTAATTTGCATTTGGATAAATATTCAAATAAATATTAATTTATTTAAATGAGAAAAATGAAGATAAAGCATTAAAATGCTTGAAGACTTTGAGGGAAACCATTAAAGGTTTGAAGACTTTAAGGAAAACCATTAAAGTCTTAAGAAGACTATAGAAGGAAGCCATCAAGTTTGAAGACTTTAAAGCCATCAAGTTTGAATACTTTAAGGGAAACCATTAAAGGTTTCAAGTGGGTGAGGATAAATAGGATTTTAAATAAATAATTTATTTAAAATAGTTGTGCAACTTGCTTTTGTAGGAAAATACAAGTGGGTGGAGGATAAAGGTGATTTAAATAAATGTTAATTTATTTAAATGTGAGAGGTGGGATTTTGGGGGATTTAAATAAATATTAATTTATTTAAATGTGAGAGAAGATTTAATTAAATAAATATGATTTATTTATTTAATTAATGGTCTGAATTTGGTTAAGTGAATTAAATCAAATAAATTGAATAATTTATTTAATTAATAGGAGAAGAGGGTTAAGATGAATTAATTAAATATTAAATTAATTAATTCATTAATTGATGGTTAAATAATTAAATAAATACTAAGTATTCATTTAATTAAGTGGACAGATTTATGTGACTACATTTGCCCCTCTTTGAGACGGTGCGGTTTATCACGTCGTTTCAAAGAAAGAAAAATAGGTGTGAAGAAATGCCCCATAAAATGTAAATTTAATGGGTGGTATTCGGCTATTATTTGGACGACCTATAATCGCCTCGAAAATTACATAAGTCGTATTTGGACGACCTATAATCGCCTCAAAAATTACATAAGTCGTATTATAGTTACGCCGGATTCGCCAAATATGTATACCATATAAAATTCCCACGGAATTCGCCATATAAGGATTGGTATAAATACATGCAAAGATCAAATCTATCTCAACACAATCTGGTGGGTTCTAGGCTCTGAATTCTGATCAATAGTGAAGTTTCAGACCAAGGAAAATAATTGTTGTTGAGTCATTGACTGTATTGGCGACTGCTAGTGACCTAAAGCCTAAAGGTGAGCGATCATATTTTTGAAGTGGTATATTATACATTATAGCCTATTATTGCTTCTTCAACAAATTGATATTTTTTTGGCAGCCTTTATTTCGTTGGAGATGTCGAACATGAAGAGGGGTAGGAAACCTGAATGTGGGGAAGGCCAGGAGAGGCCAACAAAAAGAAGAGCGTTGTCTTCATACTTTGGCATTGGATGTGAAAATCAGGAAGGTACATCATCACAAGTACAAGTACAAAATTCGCCACCTGCACCACATGTTGAAGACGGGGGCGAACCTGATATCTCAGATCAGGATGATCTTGAAGAAGATTATCTGGTAGATACCCAAGTTAGCCGGAATGATATAATCGACTTGGGTGATAATGCCATTGATGATAATGCACGGAAGGGGAAAAGAAAAGCCATATCAAAAAAGGGTGAACCACAATCAAAAAAGGATCGGGAGTGGGATATGTCAGTGAGGAATTTTCAAATTAATTGGGCATCAAAGTATCCATTCATTGAACCAGTCAAGAATCCAATTGAAGGCGAGCCTCCAATAGAATGTAGGTGTAAGATTTGCACTTGGAAACATAAAAAGGAAATTAGGTTGCAGCTAAAATTTGACACCATAGAAAAGCATATGGGTAAAGTTTATGAAAATCAAATGATAGACGGGGTTGAAAAATCAGTGATAAGATGGAAAACAAAGGATGAATGTAAGCATGTGAGGAATGCCAAAGAGTATTATTTTCATGAGAAATTACAGACGAAGCCTGCTGAAGTTAAAGGTTCTATTGAAGTTGTTTTTGGAAAAGCAATGCAAATAGAACAACTGGGAAAAGTTGTTCAATTAAGCGTTGTTTTTCATATTTTGAGCAGAGGGCGTGCTATGATAGATTTCCCATCAATTAGTGGTTTATTACACTTTTTGAAAGTTCCTAACTATCCTAATAGACACTGGTCAGTAAACAGTGGATGGGAATGGGCAAGTTGTCTTGCTGAGGTTGAAAAAGAAGATGTACAGGAAAAAATAAGAGAGTCAAACTTCATTGCATTTTCTTTAGACAAAGTTACTGTAGTAGACAATACTTCATGGGTATGCATGCATGTTTATACTGTACAGAATCATACCCACCAACCTCATCTACTATCTGTTGCTAAAATGAAGGAGAGTGCGACAGCGGAAAATTTATTTCAACTAGTAAAGAGAAGTTTAATTGAATATGGAGGTATGGATGACATGACGGTAGCCAAAAAATTGGTTTGTGTAGGAGCAGATGGAGCTTCAGTAATGCAAGGTCACAGGAACGGACTTTGTACAAAGATTGAAACTTCATTTGCACTGTACATTACTGCAATTCACTGCATGGCTCACAGAATGAATCTAGCTTTTGGAATTATGAGCAAGTTTGCTTCGGTTAAAAAAATTGAAATTTTAATTAGAGAGCTCTACTCACACTTCTATCGAAGTCCCAAGTGATTTATGGAATTTCAAAACTTTGTTGATGGATTAACTGATGGGAACAAGCTTCTCAAGGATAATGATACCAAATGGATCTCTTTGGATGGTCCAGCGCATCGAGTGTTTTTAGAATATCCATCCTTGATTGGACTATTTCACACAACTCGCGACGAATTAGATCAACCAGAATTTCCTGAACTTCTTGGCAAGTTAAGTAATTTAGAGACACTCTTAACTTTAGCAGCTCTTATGCCCATGCTAGAGGAAATGAGGAATATTATCAAGGCTGCCCAAAAAAGAGCTCTGTATATTGCAGAATATGCTACGTTGCGTAAGATAACATGCCTGACCCTCGAGAATCTCTATCGAAATCAACCAACACTATCTGATGAAAAATTTGTTAAGTGGTGGACACTCACAGATTTGAACAATCCTGATAACTTTTTACAAATTAGTGCAGATGGGGAGGTATGTGCCAATGTATGGGGAGTTGAGATACCAATGCACTTCTATGCCACGGTTGACCCCGAGGAACCAGGAAAGCGCCCCAAGAAGAAACTAGCAAGAGTTACAAAGGAAGATTTCGACAAGATTGTTGAGACTGTAACTACTTCTGTGAAGAAAATTGCATATGATCTTGCCTCACAAATTAGAAGCAGATTCCCTCCTGACAACCTACTCGAAGCCATGTCTATTGTGTTTCCTCATTATTGGAGCCTCAACAATGCATCTGATTTTCGAAGTAAGCTACTGACTTTGGTAAAATAATTTTGCATATCCAAAGAATTTAATGGAGTAACTATAAATGGAATATTAGACAAAACTCATCTTCAAGAGCAATCAGCTCGTTTTGCATACACTATGAAAGAACAATATGCCAAAATGGATAACCCCTGCGAAGAGGGATCAGTAACAAGGGTTTGAAAATATATAGCTGAGAACAAATCCTTGTGTGATTCAATGCCAGAATATCTGAAGCTTGCTGATTTATGTCTTACCATGATATTGGGTTCGGTGGAAGATGAGAGAGTTTTCAGTGCTTTGGGGTTCCTAAAATCAAAGCTAAGAAACAAACTAGACAAAAATTTGGAAAATTGCTTGAGGCTCTATACATCTAGGTATGATGTCCACACTTTTCCTTACGATAGGGCACTGCAAATTTGGAGGTCCAAATGTGAAAGAAGAGGTTTGAGCAACACTTCAAACCAAAGTGCCAGTGGGACTACTGGAGCTACTAGTAGGATTGAGATGCAATTCGGCGAAGATATGCAGACTCAGACTTAGAGTGAAGAAACCACAGACGAGAATCAAGAAAGCACTGAATTTGATGAGGATGAATGGCAACTGTAAGAGATTGGTATTTATTAATCTTATTACTGTATCTCATCATTCATATTACAAAAGCATATTACTTTTTGCAATTAGAAATTAATATTTATTTGTAATTATATTTTTCAACTTTCTATTTCCAGATTTAAAATAGCATAACAAAAAAAAACCATAATGTGTTTATTGATACAAAGATGTTTATTGTTTATTTATACATGTTTGAGTCTCAAATCTGTGTGATACATTTTAGAACCATATGATACAATTCATTCAATAGTAATACACATGTCGAGAACTTAGATTTTCATTAATTCTTTCAAAATATAGCCATATGATACAATTCATTCAATAGTAATACACCAAATTCCAATCTGTGATTCTCCATACCAATTGCAAAAGTGAATACAAAGTTTCAGAACCCTTTGCAAATGACCCTGAATTCCCTTTTATAAAAACAAGAGAGCAACAACAACTCATGTGTGATTCTCCAATGTCCATGCAAAAGTGAATACAAAGTTTCAGAAGTAGAACCCTTTGCAAAATTGTAAATGACCCTGAATTCCCTTTTATAGAAACAAGGGAGCAACAACAACTTCAGGTCGAATTGCAAGTTTGCAACATGTGAACACTGAACATCAAAATCACAAACTCAGCACATATCTATATGGCCATCACAGGCCGTATTAGCAATTTAACATCTGCTACATGTTTGATGTCTCTTGTTCAAAAAATAGAGTTCAAAATTAAATTTTAATTCACGCCATGACAAATTAAACATAGATAATAGCAGTGCCTAAAACCTACTAATCAAAAATAGAGAAATGCATAAATGTTAAAGCAAGGGAGAATTTGAGAATACAAATTTACTGGCTAAAGTTTTGCACTGTGCATCATAGATTCATAGGCTGGATTAGCAAAATAGCAATAGCGAGTGCTATTTTTTTCCTATTCATAAAATAGATTCATAAGCTAGATTAGCAAAATAACATTAGCCAGTGCATCATAGATTCATAGGCTAGATTAGCAAAATAGCAAACAGAAAAAACATAAAACCTTGAAATTAAGAATAAACGAAGAAAATTGTGCAATACATACTATGATTCTTAAGAATTATGTGCCAGTTTTTGTAGGGTGCTCCACTCTTCATCTGATGGAAGGTCAATATTCTATAAACTATGGAAATTCAACTCCAACTTCGTCAACATTCCATATTTATAAGATTTACTTGACATCACTGTTTCATCCAATACCGTATTTAGAGTTGTAAATGGTTGGATGAATTCCAAAAAGCTTTTGGGAGTTGTGTCCTTTGGAAGCAAGTCTAAATCAGACTTCATTTTTATCTCCATGATTTTTTTGTAAGCTTCTTCTCCAATGAATTTATTTGATGTGTCAACAGGCTTAGGCAAACCAAGTTTAATCAAATTATTTTTCATTTCTTGCAGCTTCACTATCTTTTTTCCACAACTGTCCATAACTTCTGATGTTTCCCTTAGCTTTTGGCATTTTTGAATGATAGATGATGTCTTAACTGTGGCATCAATGCGGCTCTTAATTCCCTTGGATGCCAAGTAGCTGTCACTGGAACTGTAGACTACTTTCAGAATCTTTTTTGTCATTTCCTCTTTTGAATAAACATGTGTGCTCTTCTCATAGTGCCCTTTGATTTTTATAAAAAATTGTCTCATACTTTTAGTCAATTGAAACCATTCACACAACTTCTCACTACTCTACATTATTCACTGCCAAATGTTTTCCTGTATATACTTCATTGTATTTTTCATATTATCTTTCAATCTATCCTCCAAAGTTTTTATTTTATCATTTGCATTGTGCAGGTCTTCTTTCATTTGTGCACATTTTTTTCTTTCTTCCTCTACTTCCTCTTGCAAATGTTTTTCTTTTTCCTTCCCATGATCCAATAGGTCCTGTAACTTTCTCATTTCTGCAACAGCAGACTCATAACTTTTGTATAATTTTTGAAAACCGGCTTTTTCCTCAACAATTTTTTTACTGCTTTTAGCCAGTTTTTCAGTCAGGTCCTTCAATTCTGCATCCTTCTTCTCCCGCTCTGCAATTTTTACTGCAGAGCCCAAATTTTTAATCCTTTTCTGTAAATCATTGCACTTGCTATCTGCTACTTTCCTCCATGATTTTTCATTTTCCAGGTCTGCTTGTAACTTTTCTATTTGTTTCTCCAGTTTATTTTTTTCTCTCTCCACCTTTAGCAATGAAGTGTAGACCACTTCGTTAGTCCTTTTTGACACACTAATTTTGTCCACATTATGTACTTTGGAAAAATCCATTTGGAGGGTGCTAACTTGAAATTGAGAGGGATCTATCTGACTGTGTGGTGGATTTTTATCTTTAGATGTGTCCGGGGGCATAACAACCATGAACTCCATCATATCTTTCTGTGGGTCATATGTTGGAAATACCCTGTTCCTTGCAGGTTGTTCGTTTACAACTTCAAACACGGAATTCCTATGAAATGCTTTCTTTTTTTCTTTATTTACTTTTGTTGTGTGTTCATATTTTTCATAGTAATCACGAAATTGAAAATCTGGGCTTGCTGAAGCAATTGAATGTTTGAAAGGTGACATAAGAATACCATAGGCTCTAGTTCCATTTATTCCTGTGGTTTTAACTAATGCTTGACTAGGATTACCAACAACAGTTCCTGATGTTGTCCCACTCCCATTGACACTTTCATGTGTAGTTTTCATAGTCTTTTGAGGTGTGTGATCTGAAGCTGCAAATGATTGATTTGTAGTATCAGTGGCACTTGATATAGGATTCTCAATAGTATGAGATTGAGTATCTACCTCTAGTGGCCTCTTGCGAGAGATATTTTGTTGTTGCTCTTGTCCAACACCAAGACAACTAGTATCAGTAGTAGACCCCATGCCAACCCCACCAATCACAGTGACACTTGACTGAACAATAATAGGAATACTATCCCCAGATTCCCCGCTAGTGGCAGTGGCACTTGATTCACCACCAATGGGAATACCATGATGTGGTGGTGGTTGTGGATTTGAACCTGAAACAAATGAAGGTGGACCCTGAGGGTAATTAGTAGTACCTATCCATGATGAATTTGAAGAATCAAGTCCAATGACTGGTTTATAAGGACCTTTTGATTTAACTGTGATGGAAGTTGTACCTGAGGTGGATACCAAATGCCATCTCCTCTGGCACCTAGACCACCACCTTCAAAACCCATTTTTTCCACAAGGTTTGCCCCTTTGCTATATTTTTCTTTCATGGACTCACTAACTCCACCTAATATTTTCGGAACTATAGTAGTTGTTGGAGGGGGCTCAACAGCAACCTCATGCTCATCATCATCACCTTCAGTCCCACCATGCTCCATATCCCACAATTTGCTAAACTCTGCATCCTTGTCGATGCTCTCAAATTCTGCACTTGTCTTTGGTTCACCAATATTCCTCCTCATAGTCCAAAAATCATTTATTTTGGTTTGAGTGAAATAATTCTCTTTACATTCGTGCAGAATTGATTTGGGAATAGATTTTTTAAATGGATTAGCAGATTTTAGGTAGAAATTATAGGACCTCCTATTTTGGATGCCCTGGCCCTCCTTTGTTGTCCTCTCTGTGTGCATTTGCAATGCCATAATTTATGATGAAATTTCTTCTATTGAAATGTTATTGTCAGCTGCAATTTTCTCCATCTCTTTTTAACCTCATCCCAAGAGTCCTTGTTTCTAAGCTTTTCTAGCAATGGTTTACTTTCATGTTGACATAACGCTGAAGAGTTCCCATTTTTCTTAAGCCTTGCTTGAACTACACCGATTGGATCATACTGCCAGAGACCCTCATCACCAAAGTTAAAAACTGTCAAGAAATCATGTGCCACAATGAATGCTTTTCTCTCAAATGTAAACCCTCCACATGAGAAAGGCAAGGAAGGAAATATGCTCTTCTTTTGCTGACCATGGAAGTGTCTATCTGTGCTCTCCAATTGCCATACATACTGTAATGCAAATACCCTCTCTGTCACATGTATTGGAAGTCTGTATGGTTTTACTGTCGATCCGTAAAACCTTAACACAGTGAATTCTTCTATGAAGAACCAGTCAGCCAATTCTATTTGACTTCCGAGTTGAATGCAATCTCTACAAGATACAAGCAACCTAGGCATTGGAGTGCTTGTAATTTCATTATACATTGGTGCCAAAAAGAAGTCTACAAAATGGTTGTAGTTCTTTCTGTTATCATGCATCCTTATCTTTGGGGTCCAATCATATATTGGACACTCTGTTCTCTTCCTAGTCTTCTCATCAATCTTATAGCTCACAATTTGAAGCTTGTTGGTCTCAAATATTGCATGATACTTGGATAGAAGGAGATAGCACAAGTAGGATGAGAACCTAAATGTCTTACAAGAACCTTTTTTTATCATTAGTAATTGTTTTTGCATGGATTTTACAATGTGCTCAATAAAATTATATCTTACTGGCTAACCTGCACAATGGATATTATAAATCATTTCAAGAAGGCTTGCACCCACTTCCCTATCATTTTCCAATCCCAGGCAAAATGACAAGAAGGAAATAGTATCCCCAACCCATGGAACAAAAATTTTAGAATCATAAGGAGGCTTATGATTCTGATCCAACACAATACCAATACCAATCTTTATTAGAGCTTTGATAAATGAATATCTGCGACTTGGATCGAGACTCTCATAATTCCTTGCCAGCTTTTCAAGGTCAATTTGGACGTTTGAATTTTGGGCTTCAAATCCTAGGTTCAACAAACGAGCAAATTCTCCCTCGTTTATGGATAGAATTTCCTCTTTTGTATTTTTATTGACAATTGCTTTTTTATCTTCATCATAATTTTCGGCGCAGACCATGACAAAATCAGGGCAAGGGAATACTTCAGGTAATAGCATGCTTCCCAATCCAACATCCCACGATGCGATTTTATTTGTTTCTTGTTGTAACATTGGGTTGAAAACAGTAAATTTTGCCCTGGATGCATCTGCCGCCTTACTAGACAATGTATATCTAATATCTATGATACGCTTTTCACCATGGATAGCAAGGTCATAAATATCATGGAATTCATCTGTGAAACCTGGTGTTTTAACTAGTTCGGTTAGGTACATTTTGTTTTTCACTTGGCTTCTTGTTGAACTATTGCTTCCCTCTTTCCCCATCACTATTATTTTTAATAATTCAAAATAATGCTAGATAAAAACTTGAAAATGCTAACCCTCAAATTGGACCACGGGATTACCAAAAGAAAAAAAGGCGGGATGTAGGTGTTCTAGATTTTACCCAGAAAATGGAATTTCTATTTCACTAGATTGGCGCAGACAGTCTCTATTGCAGCGTGCATTCCTCAATCTAGTAGTTGTTTCTGAATCTCCCTCGATTTACAGGTTTGTCCAAGAAATGAAAGACGATTATGATTTACGAGTGTCTTATTTTGAAAACTCTAAAAAGTAGAAAAGTAAAACCTAAATGGCAAAATATCAAGAATCATGTTGTAATTTTATTAATTACTATTAATAACTATTCGATGCCAAAGGACAAAACATTCATTACTTCAGTATAAATTCCGAGGACATTAAGAATCATGTTGTAATTTTATTAATTATTATTAATAACTATTCGATGCCGAAGGACAAAACATTCACTACTTCAGTATAAATTATGAGGACATTAAATGTAATACGTTCAATTCCGGGTGAAGTTCTCCCATATGTGTTCACTTCCCACATTCGGGCCGAAATCCACCCTAAGTCGTTGATCTTTGCTCATCCAATGGACGAAGGACCAAGGTACCTATTGTGACTTTACGGGTTTGTTTTTTAAGTTTGTTTAATAATTTTAAACTTCCATCCGAAAAAGTGCTTTATAGACGTACTTATATTTCATTAAATTTAAAACGTTTCAATTCTGGGTGAAGTTCTCCCAAATGTGTTCACTTCCCACATTTGGGCCAAATTCCACCCTAAGTCATTGATCTTTGCTCATCCAACAGATGATGGTACCTATTGTTAGTTGTCGTGGGTCCCATGACTTCTGCCAGTTTTCAGGCACATCACCATACTCGTGTCACTTTTCCGGGCAAAGTTCTCAGAAATCTGTTCACTTCCCACATTCGCCCCGAAATCCACCCTAAGTTGTTGATCTTTGTTCATCTGACGGTCGATGGTACCTGCATTAAGATGTAGTGGGTCCCATGACTTTTGCCATTTTTCTGGCACGTCACCATAATCGTGTCACTTTTCGGGTTTGATTTTTAGTCTATTTAATCATTTTAAACCTCCGCCCGAAAAAAAAAGATTTATAGACTTAATTATATTTAATTACATTTAAAATGTCCAATTCCAGGCGAAGTTCTCAAAAAGGTGTTCACTTCCCACATTCGGGCCGAAATCCACCCTAGTCGTTGATCTTTGTTCATCCAACGGTCGATGGTACCTGTTTTAAGATGTAGTGGGTCCCACGACTTCTGCCATTTTTTTTGGCACGTCACCATACTCGTGTCACTTTTTCGGTTTGATTTTTAGTCTATTTAATCATTTTAAAATTCTGCCCGAAAAAGAGATTTTTAGACTTAATTATATTTAATTAAATTTAAAATGTCCCATTCCGGGTGAAGTTCTCAGAAAGGTGTTCACTTCCCACATTCGGGCCAAAATCCACCCTAGTCGTTGATCTTTGTTCATCCAACGGTCGATGGTACATGTTTTAAGATGAAGTGGGTCCCACGACTTCTGCCATTTTTTCTGGCACGCCACCATACTCGTGTTACTTTTCGGGTCTATTTTTAAAGTCTACTTAATCATTTTAAAATTTCGCCCGAAAAAGAGATTTATAATCTATAGACTATAGACTTTCACTTAATTCTATTTAATTAAATTTAAAATGTTCAATTCCGGGCAATAGTTTGAGATAACTATTAAATATAATGTTATATTATTTGTAATTAAAGATGTGCAATAGTTTGAGATAACTATTAAATATAATGTTAATATTATTTGTAAAAAAATTAAATTCAAAAATAGTATAAAACATGAAACTTAGTTTCTAGAATAAAACAAATAACTAAATAAAAATATGAATTTTGATATGCAATTTGAAAGGTAAAAGTTTAATATTAAAAAGAAAACATTCAATATTAAATATAAAATACTAATTTAAAGTTTAACAAAATTCTTTGAAAATATGTTTACGATATATAATTTTCAAAAATAGTTTAAAAATATATATAAAATTTCAACATAAATTTATTCTATTAATTTAAAAAAATGTGCAACTGCAGTCCTCAACCTGTTAAGGCGAGCAAATTTGGAAAGTACAAATGCCAAGGTGGCGATTAATTGTTGCACAAGGAGTTGTCTGTGGCATGCCGCACGAAAGGAGGAAGGGGAGGATGGCATGAAATCTTTTTCCTGATCTCATGGCATTAATGTCTTATCGTGCACATTCATTACTCGGCCTATAAGAGTTAAGACGGAGGCAGATTTTTTTACCTTTTGATCTGTGTACCACTTTTTGCTTTGAAGCAGCTGCAGAACAAATTTGTAGTTCATAGAATCATACCTTTTGTAAGACATTTTTTGCAGGAAGTGATTTTGAAATTGCAAGTGACAATGGAGGCCAATTTCACACTTCGAACAGACAAGAAGTTGGTGCCCTTTTTGGGCAAAGTATCTGATAAACGAATGCAAGGACTGTTCATGTTTAAGGAGGAGAAGTTGTGGGCGACAGCTCGACTGATGCTTGCGGAGGAGGTGGCACATATCAGTCACCGGTATCGAACTAACATGGAGGTTTACTCTTTGATTATGGTGTGGGCCTGTGAATTCGAACCGGAGGTGGAAAAGGTAAAACTCACATTGGTCAAATTGATTGATGGGGAGTTTTTGATTACCCTGGATTCAATATTGGAGTGGGTGGTGCCGGGAGTTGGCATTCGAATTATGGAAGGGGATGATCAGGAGGAATTGCTTCCTTTTATTCGTGGCCCAAAGGATGAAATCAAATACCAGTGTCATGAACGAGCCCGAGTGGGGTGGGAAGTGATGAAACTCTTTGTTAAATTAACGAGGGTGGATGAAGTCCTGAATGCTTTGCATGTGGTGGCAAGGATGGAGGTTGGTAGGGCATTGAGAGATAGGGCTGAAGAAGGAAGGGCCATACAGCTACTGGCAAGCTTGGAGGGCGACCCCGACTTTGGGTTCCTAAACTGCATTCCAAAAATGAAAGTTGAAGCGGCAAAAGGGAAAGCCAAAGCATCGACCTCCAAGGAGGGAAGGGACTAGGAGGAGGCGACTCAGGGGGATAGTGAGACTGAGTGAGCGGCCTATCGGCAATGAACTAGTTTTTTTGTCTGCTTGCTATAAGTTGTGGACAAATTTTGTATCTTGAAACTTTTCAATTAATTGAATGAAAAAACCTTGACCGATAAACTTTTGTATCTTGCAACTTTTGAAATTTTGTATTTTGAATGACTATATAGTAATAGTATATATTTATAAAATTATAATCAACCATAATCAATGTACAAATAATTAATGGAACGAATTGATTTTTTTTTTTTATAGCATTACATAAAAAGATCACGGTATTAAATTTACTTCCATTGTTTAACAAATAATTGAAATAACGTAGCTCAAATACAAAAAGCATTTGAAAGAAATTAATTAATAAAAATGAAATAGAATTATAGAAAGCATTTTTATATCTAGTGATAAATTTAAGAAACCCCCTCTCAAAAAATTGTATAAAATATTGGCGAATGTTTATTTTAAATAATAATAATAATAATTTTTTATGGCGAATCTTTCCTTCTTTTGATAGAAAAATATTAATTTTATTGGAGAATTTTTTTATGTCAATTTTTTTTTGTAGAAATTATTGGCGAATCTTGAAAAATAATACAAGTATGCATTATTGCAAATCCTTTCATTTAAAAAAATATTTATTTAAAGAAAATTAAAGGCCTAAAGGTGGAAATCATTAATAAGTTTAAGGGTAGATTCTACTTTATTTAGTTTCTACCATTAACTTCAAATAATCTAATAGCCCTCTTTGTATTTTGTGAGAAAAAATATACCAACAATTTGTAATACTCATGCGACCAAATATTTCTTTTAGACCATTGATTTTCATTGAGGTCAACAATTCAAAAGCAATTTCAAACCCCCACGAGCATTACAACTTGTAGGTACAATTTACCTCATGGAATACAATGAAGGTCATTAGATTATATTTTAAATCAATGGTGGCAACTAAAATTGTTGATATAACCCTAAGTAACAAATAATTATGATACATTATTGGCGAATTAATTTAGATTTCTATAATAAATTATAAAATGTTGGCAAATCTAATCCAATCATGTATCGAATATTGTGGCGAATCTTTGAGTTAAAAAAATTAAGAAAATAAATTATTTGCCAATTTAAATAACACTAAAATAAAAATTTGTAAAAATGTGGCGATTCGAGTCATCTTAAAAGTTGAACATATTAGCCAAATTTTGATTCCCAAATTTCAAAAAATAGCCAATTGGCGAATATTAGCCACTAAAAAATTTCCCTATTTATATCCATAAGACTGTAAGAGGCAAAGTGAAACAAACTGGAATTTGAAAAATTATCATTAATATTTATGCTTTTGAAATTTAGAATTTTTTCGTCAGAGACTTGAGTCCCCCAAAAACTTAAAAGCCAAAATGAGTAAGCCACTGGCACTCAGCCTATTAGGGTTCAAGGACATAGGGAAAAAAAACTACAGGTAGTGGAATTGTTTACAATTTTGCCCTAAGAATCTAGCCCTCCTTCCATGTAGAATTCTTCAGACAGCATAAGCTAAGAGAATTCTTCAAGCCACATGTAGTTTGGAAAGTCGTCCAGGAGGAACCATTTTTGGAGGAAGTCCCTGCCAATCCGCACCCATTTTCTGTGACGCATCAGCTGCTTTGCATTCAGGTTTAGGAGAAATGGTTGCCTGGCCACTGGCAGTGTTTGGTCAGGGAGGAGAAGCTTGGATAAATCACTCGCCCAAGGGATCCCCACCCCTACTTCTACAAGAACGACAAGAGTAATGTCATCTACAAGGAAGTCTTCCTTAAAAACCTTTCTCAACAGCATCAACATATCCACCTTGTCTCCTCCCAAGTCCAAAAGGGACGCTAAGAAGCGGGATGTAAGGTCCGTGTTAACACGGTACCTATTTTCGTTTCGCATAAATTCTTTGCCCAACACCATCTGCACAGCTTCATTGGTGAACAACCCAACCTCCTTGTAGACTGATTGGAGGGTTGGGTCTCTAATGGAGCCTAGAAAGACCCTCTAGTCCTCTACAAAAATGCTTCTCAAGCGGATGGGAGTGTCCATCTTGAGAAAACAGATTAACAAATTAAACAACCTTAGCAGTGAGCCTATAAACCTAAAATACCGTGAGCTCTGATGATTTATCTACCAAATGGCAAAGGCTAATTGAACATGAAAGAAGCAGAGATCGTATATAAATTGTTCAAGCTCTTGATTGTAATAATTACTTCTTTAACAGTATTAACTACTATAATTTTTTTCTAAATCTTTCGTATCTCTGCAAATCTTTCCCATAAATGCACGAGTGTGCGAAATTGGAAACAGCTATGAACCAATACCAAATTGGCAAGTATCACATTGGAAGTCGTGGGGACAAAGTGGATTGTTGTAAGTGAATAGAGGGAATGAAATTATCGACCGTGATTCGTGACATTTGATACGTGTCTATTGAATCCAATTCCATTCCAGGCACTTTCTAGTGAGCTATGTTCTCTTCAGAAAATTGGGCCGAAATAAAACTTTGGCCATTGATATACGATCATCGAATGGTTTAAAATCATTGATAGATTTTAGGTATGTGTCACCCTTTATGTGTCAAAGAGGCCGCGCTTATTGATACATCATGCAGAGTCCGGACTCAATGTATTATGTGATGTGATGTACTGATGTGATGTGATGTGCCTTGTCTATTAATGGCAATGAATTTATGAAATCACCAATGAATTATAAATTGTACCATAAATAATAGAATATTCGCCAAAATAAATTAAATAATTTTCAAGCGGTGGATAAAAATCGCCAATACATTTAAATAATTTTCAAGCAGTGGATAAAAATCGCCAATACATTTAAATAATTTTTCCTTCAGAGTAAATTTTTTCGCTCATACAATTATATATTTGTTCCTTTTAACAATAATTATTCGCCTCCCACAATAAATATTTTCCCCATAGAACAAGGTATTATTCACCAGAAATTTATGGCATTTTCGTACCCTAGAAAAAAAATTGCCAATACAAAATAATTTTTTCGTCATTTTAAAAAAAAATTTCACCATCGATATTAAAATTTCCCCCAAAAAACAATGTCTGATTCGCCAGGATTTTACACAGTTTCCCGGGTGGGGGGGGGGGGGTTTCTTAAAGTTATCCCTGTTAAGGAGATCCTCATCATGAGAGTTAAGGTGAATGGCTCTCCATAATGTTAGGTATGTCTTATGTAGGGTTAGAGGAATTATCCAAATTCACATGGAATAAATTATTTAACTTAGGATTAATTCCCTTGGAAGTCATAAGTCTATAACTTCTTTGCAATATAATATTGAATGTAGGATTAAGAGTAACAAAACTCATACACAAGGAAGAAGAAAATTGATGGGTAGACTTAAAATCACAATACCTTTGATAATGCAAGCAAAATAAATGATAAAAAAATATAACTTATTTAGAGAATGATTGATTAACCAATGAATTAAGCAAATAGATGCTTCCGAATCTAAAAATAACATGCAATGTAAATCAGGCCTAAGAAAATAAACCATAAATTATGCAACCCACAAGGCAATTTCTAGCAAAATATTAATGGTTTTTGTGAATTGAACCTCTAAATGTTTGTGTTTTAAGTGCATGAATGATGTATTATTGTAGACGTGAATTGAATTAAATGTATAAATATAAAATTTGAAATCAAAATGAGATGAAATATAAGAATTGTGTTGGGTTCACCAAAAATGTAATGGTGGAAAATAGGGTTTACAAGTTTATGCATGCAAACAATAAATTAAACCTACTTTCCAAACATTAAACATTAGATGAGGAGTTAATTTAATTGATTCAATCTCACTTTAAGTATGAATGGATTGAATGTAGATCAAATTCACTTTCTTCAAATGTAGAATTGAGTTGAATGTGTATTAAGGGGATTGAAATTAAATGCTAGATCTAGGGCCAAAGATATAAAATTGACATAAAATAACATGAGCAAGAAGTTTCGGATGTGGTATGCAGACACATTTAGCTAGATCTGAAGTAAGGGAATAGAGAAGAACTCGTGTCTGAATTTCAGGCCCAAAAGTACAAGACATGGTGGCTTGGGGCAACCTTGTCCTTCAACTGTATGGTGTGAATGAACAAGAAACTTTCAAAATGAGAATGTCACTCAAAATCTTCTCCTAAAAGTTCAAAAATTTGTCAGACAAGGTAGTGTGGGGTGACCTTGTCCTCCACTTTTCACTCCTGCAAAAGTCAAGTCTGATATCTTTGTATCTTCTACTAGAATCTTTGATTGTAGCTTCTAGATATGTCACTTGTACACAAAAAGAGGAGACATGGTGTTGTTGATAGGGTTTGCCAAGTCAAATCTTAGGTTTGGAATTAACCCTTGAATTGAAATTGAAATTAGATTTGAAATGGAGTTGGATTGGAATGGAAAGCTTGCTTTTTGAGGGCAAGGCTAGATCTGAATTGAAATGCTTGAATTGGAACTTGATACCTTGATGAATCTTTCTTTGAAGCCTTCATGCCAAGGTTGATGTTGTCATTTGGAATGTCTTCATAATATTTTGATCATGGATGCCATCATGAATGCTTGAAATTTGAACTTAACCCCTCCTTCACTACCTTGAATATGCTTGATTGCTCGCTCGCTTGAATTTTGGAATTGATCTTGTCAAATTGTAATTGAGAGATATGATAAAATGAGGGGGTAAGACTTGCTTTTACATCTAACCACGCCAAATGTGTTTGAAATTTTGAAGTAGACTAACACGAGAAAGTTTTATCGCCTCAAAGGGTGCCCAAGGAGTTCCTATACAAGGACAAGGGCATCCATGGCATCCTTGTCCTTCCGATCAAGGTTGAAATTTAGACAAAGTCCCAAAATGGTGTTGAAGATGTTGATTTAGGAGTTGTGTGAATAGAATCAAAACAAGGTTAGGGCACCAAAGGTTGGAATGTTGAAGTGAGGCCTAAGGCAAGACTAAATTGTATAGGGATACAATTTATGATGCTACACTTCCTTTATCATTTTCTTTTGGATAATAGCATATGGGAAGGCAAAAATTGTACCAAAATTATAAATGAAAATTCAATAATTATTTGTATTTATATAATATACTTATAAATATTTTAGTTATATTTACTTGTAATTTATTTATGTTATAAACTTCTAAATATTTTTAAGGGTGGTTATCAATATTTATTGTCAGTATGGTTACTCAACATATAGAAGTTATGGCTATGTAGGAAAGTGAGATTATTTTTGTACCTCATTAAGGCAATGGTCCATTTCATTTTTAGATTATTTTTGCTTATTTGTTTGTTATCTATTTATATCTACAATAGTGTGTCATATTTTCAAGTGTTGACAAGTGGTGAAATTCATTTATTTTATATATTATTTTTATTCCATAGAGAAGTCACCATTCTATAAGATTTATATTCCCTTATATTATTTAATTGTAAGATTTATAGATTTTTGGTTTCTTAAAGTTTGAGATTTATTTTTCTTGTATTATTTTTTATTTAGAAGCTTGATGGTTTTGGTATAAGATATTTATGATTAAGAATGTTGAAGAATATTAGAAAAACAATAATTACATAATATGTTGATTTCATATTTATCGATTAATTGAACAAAATGACAAAAAAATATTTCCAAAATAAACAATTACTATCTTCCTTTTTACCACATAAAATTTCATACATATTTACCAAGATATAAATGATAAGTTATATTCCTTTATAGTACACAAAATGGTGCACATACCTCCCAAAAATTTATATAACACATGCTTTGTCCACTTTCCTTTTATTGAATCTAACCTGAAAAAGAAAAAATAATGATGGCATCTCATATGTTAATGTAGGAGAAATTATTTTGTGCCAAAATGACCTTTCCCTATCTAATTTCTTTGGGAAAAGGATTTAATGGATTGCAAAATTTCTTTACCTATCTAATTTCTTTTGTTCTCTATAAATTGTTCTCATTCTATCCCATCTTGCTACGTTTTCTATTCCTTCTCCTTCTGTTAAATTTTTATCATAAATTTTTATCACTCATCTACCCAACAATGCAATACTATTTCCAATTTTACTTTCTCATTTTTTTCTCCAGTAATGATTTCTTTTCTTGGTTTAAATGAATGTTTATGTGTAGTTATTTTTGAATGATTTATTTATATGTCTATTATTTGAATTATCTTAATACCGGTAATTTGTTGAATGATTTAGATATTATTTATTGTTGTTTTAATTAATCTTTATTTTTTAATTATTTTTTATGTTTTATTTAAAATGAATGAATTAATCTACACAAAATTAATCGATCTGATAAAAGTATTACATACAATTAATGGATGTATTTTGATTTGACTTCTAATAAATAAATTAAATCGATAAGTTGTTTAATTAACGATTAAGATGTTCCTTATTATTTTTTATATTTTATGTAAAATGAATGAGTTAATGTAGTTAAAATTAATCAATCTAATAAAAAATAGTATATACAACTAATGAATGTATTTTAAATTAATTAAGTTGTTTCAACATCTCTTGGCTTCCCTACTGAATGAGAAGTTGTTTTGGTATTTCTTTCCATTTGAAAAGTTCTTAATGTCTTCGAACTTCAATTTATTTATTTTACCATGGCTCTCCCATACTTTGGGCCTCTGTGTGGAATTTGAAGTTGATATCTAAGGTGAACATTTTCTTCTAGCTTATTGCTCAAAATAAGATGCTCACTTTGGATAACTTATCCAAGCATGGCTTTGCCTTTCCCAATAAATAGCATCTTTGTGATATTGACTCAGACAATAATTCTCACTTATTATTAGGGGGTAGTTTTATGAAGGAGGTTTGGGGCCATATCCTTTCTCTTTGGGTTGTTAAGTGGGTGTTTCCCAACTTGGTTTCTGATTTGTGGGCCCAATGGAGTGTTTCGTCCAACAACCCAACTATTGATTTTCTTTGGTCCTATTGGGATGTTTGGAAAGAACAAAATAATACAATTTTTAGTGAGGCCTTTTTGAATCCAAATCGAGTTTCTCTTAGTACTTGTAGGGATATCAAAGAAAATTTCTTGGACAAAGTCTTTGATTTACAAAGATATGATTATAGAGTGCCTATTTTTTATTATGATGGCTAGGTTGTGAAGAAATGGAACCTGCCCTTTGATTTCTCTATTCATATTAAGAGAAAGAAGATACCTAGAGATAATATTGTTTGGTGTCCTCCTCCGATGTGTTGGATTAAGATTAACTTTGATGGGGTGACCAAGGGTAATCTAAGGCCTACTAGTAATGGGTGAGTGTTAAGAGATTCATTCGGTAGGTTCATTTCGGTGGTGGCACTCCCTTTGGGTATCCAATGAAACCACCTACCTAAAGCAACAATTGCCTACCATAGTTTAAAATTGGCCTCGTCTAAAGGTTTTTGTAAAATGTGGGTGGGAGGGAACTTTCTTATTATTAATTTTCTTAATAGGAAATTCCCCCCAAGTTGCTCTATTGAATCTTATATCCATGATTCTTTGGAGATCCTTAACTCTTTAGATAGTTTTTTCATCTACCATATTTATAGGGAGGGAAATGGCCTTAATGACGCTTTTGCTAATGTGGGAGCCTCTAATGACTCAATTCTTTTTTGACACAAATATTTAACTCTTTATACCATGTTGTTAAGTCTATCATTTGTTACGATGGGTAGAAATGTTGTATTGGAACCATCACCCCGAGTTATGATGGTGGAGGTTGTTAGGAAAATGGTGTCTCAACCTTACATATACATAAGGTTACTATTTTAAGTAAGATTTCATTTGAGCACAAATTGGTCCAAAACTTTCCCTAAAGCTTCTAATTAGCTAGATAAGCATGTTGGTAAATTTTTGTTGCATGATCATGTCTAGATTTGAAGATATTAAAGTTTTTTGTTTTTGATTTAGTTGTAAATGAAAGTTTTAGAGTCAATTTTGAGGGCCTTAGAGGCTCCTAAATGATTCAAAAGTGTTCATAACTGGTGTAGATGTTTTTGAGTTTGATACAGCATGTTGTGAGCTTTCCAAGGCTTCAAACAATTCGTCAGTTGAACACTTAGTTCAAAAGTTATGGCCTTTAGAAGTTAAGTATCTTGAAATAGGAAATATAAAAATGTGTTGGACATATACATGAGTTATAAAAGGCAACTACACGTGTTAGTGTGTGTGTTGACACATCATAGGGCATCTTGGATTGGAGATAAGTTGGGTGCCACTTTTTGGGTGGTTTTAGCTCATGGTTTTGTAATACCATTTGACAGTTTCATGTATTGTATCTCTTATATATTAGGTGTGTGAGATGGAGGTTGTGTGTAAGAGTCTGAAAGTTGTGGATTTCCTCTAGATCTTCATTGGTGCTAATCATGTGAGAAACTTTCTCTACAAGTATATTGTAAACTATTGTTGATTTCTTAATAATATATTAGGCGACTTTTGAAGTGTGGGGTTTTTCTCCCAAAAGATTTTTCCCTACGTAAGTCATGATGTTGTGATATACATGTTATTTATGTTAAGTTTCTATAAATATTGTAAAGATTTGTTAAAAAAAATTCATTACCCTCCTCTCAAGATTAGTTTAGGAAGTTGTTCAACTAATTAACTTTCTTATAAGTGGTATCATCTAGCCTGATCACCTTTAGTTTCAATTGTGGGTTGTTGGGTTTTTTGAACTAATCTAGATTTGAGTGGGAGCTTGTGCAAAAGATACTTTTTTATTTGTTGTGAGAAAATTCAAATGGAAAGTTCGCCAGGGAGAATAGAGGTGGAGAAATTTTCCAAAAGTAATTCTAAGATATGGAAGCTAAAGATGGAGGATCTACTAATAGATTGAGACATGTGGGATGTTGTTGATGAGAAGGTCTCAAACAAATCCTATAGTGGTTGCTCAATATGATGTTATGAACCATATAGCCAAGTGTCTAATCAGATTATGCTTGGTAGACTCTGTTCTAATCAATGTCCATGAAGAAACATCTACAAAGAAGCTATGGAAGAAGCTTGGTGAGATGTATCAAGTCAAATATTTATTCAATCAAATTTTCTTGAGGAAGAAATTATATTCCTTGAGAATGGAAGAGGGAAGATGAATTACAGACCATCTAAAAGTGTTCAATATGGTGGTGGCTTAATTAACATCTATTGGTGTCAAGATAGACTTGTTCTTTGCCTGCTTCATGGGATTCTCATGCTATGGCTACTGACATTACTTATGTTGTCTTATAAAGTTTGAAGATGTGGTGGGTGCCTTGATTGGTGAAGAAATTCATAGGAATGTAACCATTAGTTTGAAGGAAGCCTTAACTATTCATGGAAGACCTAAGAAAAAAACAAGAAGAATGAGAAGCATGATAAATCCAAGTCCAAGGGGGGATCCAAATCTCCTAGAAAGTCCAAAGTCATTTGCTAGAATTATAGTAAATCTAGACACTTCCATAAGGATTGTAAAGAAGTATTTAGAAGAAGAAAAAGAAGAAGCTTGATTTTGATTTTGAGTCTGAGAAGGAAGATGGTGATGCATTCATTACAACTTTGGTTGCTCATGCAAGTAATGATGCATGGTTAATTGACTCGGGTGCATCTTTTCATATGACTTCCAATAGAGATTGGTTTTTTAAATATGAAGAATTTAATGGAGGTAAGTTGTACTTGTGTGATTATTCTCATTTAGATATTGTTGGTTGTGGTAAAGTTAGAATCATGTTTCTTGATAGTGGATTAAAAAGGATTAATAATGTGTTGCATATCCTTGGACTAGCTCGAGATTTTTTATCTAAGAGCAAACTAATAGATGTGGGTGTGTAGGTAGTTTTTTCTGATGCATGATGCAAAATGATTAGAGGCGGTATGGTGATTGCTAGAGATGTCATATGTGGCATATTGTATAAGCTAGAGGCATACGCTATTGAGTATAATAGCACTAATGTGAAAATAAAATCTATGGATACTTCGATGGAAGAGGCAAAGGTTTTACCTTCAATAGATGGTCAAGGCTTTTTGACAGCTAAGGGTGCCTTTTCTTTTGAATCAAAGTTTCCCTACAAATTAGACTATGCTATGGCACTAGAGACTTGCCCACGTTGGAGAAAAGGGTCTAAGGACCTTAAAATATAAAAACCCCGTTGAAGGTTTGAATGATTGTAATCTTGATTTTGATTTTTGTGAGCATTGCATTTATGGAAAATAAAACCACATTTAGCTCATAAATCTTGTGGTGTGTTGGATCTTATTCATCTTGACATGTTTGGTCATGTAGGCATTCCTTCCATTGTAAAATTCACATATTATGTTTTATTTATTGATGATTATAACAGAAGGACATGAGTATATTTTCTAAAGAGTAAATCTAAAGTTTTCAGTCGATTTAAAGAATTTAAAGCAACCATTGTGTTGTAGGCTAGAAAGAAAATAAAAGGTTTGAGGACTAATAATGATGGTGAATTTTGCTCTAAGGATTTTGTAAAGATTGTGCCATGAATAGATTGAAGTCAACTCGGTATTCTCCAATGAGGTTCGTCAAGAGTACCAAAAAACAAACACATCGTTAGACATAGAAGAAGATGATTGTCATTATATGTAAGTGTAGATGAAACATGTAGATTGATCAAGGGCATAACACTAAGCTTCTCAAGGAAGGAAAAATCAAGAGGGGGATAGAGAGGAAGGTTATCACATGAGATGTAGAATTCATTGGGTGTTAAATCTATAATCCTAGATATATTGAGTGAGTATAGGGATGTATCATAAAGTGCAATAAGATAGGAAGCACATATGAAAAGGAGAGTGTAAAATGTGTCCTTAAAAAAAGATACAATAATAAAGCACAAAGGAGGGAAGGTGGATATAATGAAGCCCATGCCCTAAGTAAGATAAATAAAGGAAGTACAAGAAAGGATGGATCCAAATCCTAATAAAATCTAAAAAGGTACAAGAATAAAATATATTATATATGAATTATAGTGATTTTAGTTAATACTATTTTAGTACAACTAGATCTCAAATGAAATTAATTACCATTTTTTTTTTGTGAATATATAATATTTTCTACATAAATTTCCAAGACTCAAACATATCTTATATATATAATAATACAATTGTATGAAATATTTACACTTATAAAAAGAATTATCTATATCTTAATTATTATCTCTTAATTATAATTTATAATATACTTAAATTATTTTAAAATTTATTCAAAAATATAATTAAAATTTGAAATGCTACATTATAATTAAATATATTTTGTTTGAACTTTATTTTTAATATTTGCTTCTATAACATTTAATAACAATACTATTTACTAATAAACATAAAAAACAAGCTTTTTGTAGAGGCCATGCAACATGGTAAATATTATCAAGGAAATAATGTTTAGCAATGGGAAGGACTAAGTGAATGACTTCCACTTCCAAAGAAAAAAAGGAATAAAGACAATAAACAAAGATAAATATGGAATTACATTTTCAAATAACTTTCACAGGTATCTCTTATTAATAAAAATCAGTAACATATGCATTCATAGATAAGAGATTTTCACAATCCATAGTATAGATCAAATTGTTTGTGGATTAAATTGTGAGCATTTTTTTTGAATCAACGTTTCAGATCACTCTCCATGATCCACTCTATTTTGATTTTTTTTGTTATCCTGATGATGGATCATGGAGTGCGATCTACAACCTTGATTCAAAAAAATTGCACACAATTTAATCCAGAAACAATTTGATCTATACACATGCATTTTTGTCTAATTTCAATTTGTATTTTTATTATTTATTTTAATTATATTTTTTTATTTTAAAAATTAAATATTTTGGTTCATTTAGTCATTTTCTAATTTTAAATATTATTAAGAGAGATGGTTCAACAATTAAAAAAATACAGAGATCCTTTTTATGGACAGGGGTTGAGGAGAAGAAGAGAATGAACTTAATTGCTTGGGAGAAGGTCTGTAAGCCTATGAATAAAGGTGGTTTGGGCCTTAGAAGAATAAGAGACATAAATGAATACCTTATGGCCAAGCAGATTTGGAGAGGATATAGAAATCAAGGAGAGTGGAAAAAAATATGGGACAACAAATATAAAAGCCAATGTCCAAATCTTCAAAGTTTCCTCAAAGCGGAGATTATCCCAATTGGATCCAATATTTGGAAAAATATCTCTAGGACTAGAGACTTAATTATCAAAGGTACAAAATGGAAGTTGGGGAAAGGGAATCTTATTCAGTTCTGGGAGGACCCTTGGCTTTTGGAGATCCCTTTAAATGAAAACCCTGAGTGGAACAAATATCAGAACCAATGCAAGGAAAGATTTGGAACCAAGGTGGAGGATTATTGGAAAGACGGACAGTGGAAAGACTTATCTCAAGTGGATCAGTCTTTGGGTAGTTTGAACAAAGTCATGAACTCAATGGTGAGGATTGAAGAAGAAGACCAATTAATTTGGAAACTCACAACTAGTGGTACTTTTACTGTGGCATCTCTTTATCATCAACAGTACAATAACATGGAAAGTCCTTGCCGGGCTAAAGCATGGGTGAAAGGCCTTACCCCCAAGATCAACATTTTCTTTTGGATAGCCCTCCAAGACAAAATTCTTACTACAGAGAATATAAGAAAAAGATGTATCAGCATACCAAGTTTCTATACACTCTGTAAGCAGAATGAGGAGACAATAAATCATATGCTCTTTGATTGCCCCTTCTCAGCTGATGTTTGGGGAAGTTGTCTGGATCAATTCAATATCAGTTGGAGCTTCCCCAACTCGATTCAGGAGATTTTCAAGTCATGGCATCATCCTTCAAAAAACATAACCACTACCTTACTATGGAGAATTGCTTTACCACACATGTGCTGGGGTATATGGAAAGAGAGAAATGGTAGAATTTTCAGAGAAAAGAATACTAAGGCTAACATTGTGTTTGAAAAAATAAGAACAAGCATAGTGGAAAATATGAATATTATAGGTGGTATTGATAATCCTAACACTAAGGAGGATCAATTTGTCTATAAAAAATGGAGATTAAAAGCTCAAGAGAGTATCCAGAGTAACCCTAGAGAGGAAGTGATATGGACCAGTCCGCCTAGGGGATGGATGAAAATCAATTTTGATGGGGCCTCTAAGGGAAACCCGGGGGTTGCAAGATGTGGAGTGGTCCTAAGGGATGAATGGGGAATATGTAAAATCATAAAATGTATTCCTATAGGAAAACAGACCAACCATGTTGCCGAAGCCATGGCGGCTTATCATGGGATTATCCTTGCCAAAGAAGCCAAATGCACTAAAGTTTGGTGTGAAGGAGACTCCTTAAACATTATCAATTGTTTAAATATGAAATTCCCACCGTCATGGTCGATTAGTAATGTTATTAAAGCAACTAGGAAAATCAGTGAAGAGTTTGAAATGTGTGTTTTTACACATGTTTATAGGGAGGCCAACTCTTGCGTTGATTGGGCAGCCAACCTGGCTTGCCAATTGGGAGACATCATCACTAGTTATGTTGAAGGGGAGATTGCAAGTGAAATGAAATCCTTGCTCAATCAGGACCGAAGCTATACAAGGCAACGTGGTACTTTTAATCATTATTTCTAATGACCTTTCTACCTTTTCGATGCAGGGCTTGCTTGAAGATAATGAGCTATTAAATAGGTGTCATATCATCATTATTTGGCATGGATCATGGGCGCTCTTACAAAATAACCACAGAAACCAAAGGAAAAGTTATCAAAATGAGAGAAGGCATTTCAAGGAAGGTGCTAGACAAATGGGAGGAAACAAGAAGAGATTTGAACCTGCTTCCTGCTTTGAATGGAGAAAGAACGAAGAAGTCTGGAGTATCCTTCAGCAGGGGGGTCTCAATGTTTTCATGGAACGATTGAATGGGAAGGACCCCACAATTACCAGCTACTTCATCAAGAACTGGAAAAATGGAAAAGTTCTGATTGGATCACATATGATGAATGTAGACGAAAAGGTTATTGTTGAGGCCACGGGGATGACTACCAAGGGTATGAAATTTTACAAGGACGGAGGGATATCAGATAAAGCTGCAGACAAGTTTCCTGTTACAGATGGTGAGAGAAGAAAGATGATCAAAATTGACAACTCCTACCACTCCCTAAAGAGTATTTGCAGGCCTTGGAGGTTTGTCTTATTTGCTTCTATTGAGTATATTACCTTAGATGGTAGGTTTACCAGGGCTTATGGGCATCACTTCGTCCTTCTTAACCATTTCCGTCATGGAGAAAGGGTTAGCCTTCCCTATTACCTGGCTTGTTCAATGGATCATACTATAAAGGAGATCCAGAAGGACCCTAAAGGTGATCATGCCCTTCACCAGGGGCTTATGGTCCTGGTTTATAAAATGCTAAAGGGGAAGTGCATTGAAAAGCCTATTAAAGGCAAAAATGCTAGAGATGAGACTACGGAAAGTAAGGATAGTGGTTTCAACTTTGATTCTAAGACCGAGGGAGAGTTGGAAGAAACTAGCAAAGAAGATTAGGGCCAAGAAGAGGAGGATTATTGTGGAATCTGAAATGTCAGACTCTGAAACTGGTTCTCTTGAGGAAAAACATGTTAAAAATAGGAAAGGGAAAGCCTCTGGAAAGAAGGCTCAAAAAAAGAACACTAAAAAGGGTAGCAATTCTGATCTCAATTATGTTCTGGTTGAGTCTAAGGAGGAGGAGGATGATAATAAGAGGATTGATAGTCAGGACAAAGAAGGGGAGGGTAACCCGGTTAAGGATAATTTGGAAACCGTGGAGATTGTGAATACCACTAGTCTGCATAACGAGGAAAAAGGGGGTCAAAGTGATAGTGGTGACAAAGATACCATTAAGGCTTTCTGTGAGACCATTACTACTTTGGTGAAGGATATTAATAGTTTGAAAACTGATACACAGGCCATGGCAAGAATTACAGTTGGTGACAAGCCCTTGGCGGAGCATGTTAAAGAGTTAGTGGCCGCTCTGCATAATGCGCAAGCTATTGAATGTATGGTTGCAAAAATCTTAGCCACGGAGAAAAAGGTCAATGAGATGGGAGATAGAAAGGAAATGGACAACAAACTGAAAGATTTTGGCAGCAGAATTGACAAGCTGGAGTACAATGTCAAGCAGCTTGCTGATCAAAATTTCCAAATCCTTAAATCTTCGGTGGACAACATGAACATCTTTATCAACAGGTTCGAGAATAATGCAGAGAAGGATGGTGATAAAGAGCAGGTGAACAAGAAGGGTCATGAAAGGAGGACCAGAGCTAACACAATGAATAAGGTCGACATCGATGGTCGTGAGCTGGAGGATATGAAGACCTCGGCGAACAACATGAAACAAATGGTTGTTCACATTGAGGAGATTCTGAATAGTATTTAGTTCCAGTTGCTGTCCATGGTTTTGTCTCTTTGCTGTCTTTTGCTTTCCTTCTGCTGTCTGTTCCGAGTTTTATGTAATGATGTATTAAGATGTGCCCTTCCGGTGGGTTCATTTTGACTTTTTGAAGTGATCAGGCACTTTTTTAGCATTTCTGTTTTCCTGGCTTGTAAAAGGTTCGGGTACCTTTCAAATACCTGTTTTTACTTAATCAAAACAATTGTGTATTTTAATTTTATATTTAATTTTTAATGTTGAAGGACATTTTATAATAGTAATAAGGGAAGAAGTGTAATGGCACAAGTGTCTAATCAAAAGTTCTATTTTTTATCTTAATTTTTTACAATTATTTTTTTCTCTTCTTCTGGATGATGGATCATGGAGTTTGATCTAAAAATTGAGGAAATAAATTTACACAGATGCCAGAAGTTATGCATAATAAAACCATTTACATATCAAAATATTAATATTTAATAATCAAATAACTTTTAAATAAATAAAATATTTTAAAATTTATCTCTCAACATTTTTTTAGATAGATGTATTCAAGGTATTTATACTATTAAATAGTAAGTTAAAATTTTATAAATATTTAACATGTTCTCATATGTGAGTAAAGAACTTAAAGTTACTATTTGAAATTTTGGGTGTCAAACCTATGTTCACATTAGTTATATCTTTGTTGAGTTCTCTAAACATCCAAAAGCGAAAAAAATTGAAACATGGACATCAAAACATATGTTATGCATGCCCCATGTGTCACCATATGATGGTTATTTATTTTATATGACTCTGAAAAAAATATATTTTTGTCTACTTTTTAATATGGAGAGTTTTCTACAATGGTAATGGAGGGCGGAGTATAATGATCTAAGCATGTTAACAAAAACCCTTATCTTTTATATTTATTTTAACAACGATTTACTTGTCTTTAATATTTCTAAAATAAGAAGCCCATAACAAATATGTTCTTCATATATTAATTTAAAAATAAAATAATTCCAAACTAAACTAACATAACTTTAAATTAAATAAAATATTTCCAAATTAATATCTCTCAACATTTTTTATATAAATGTGTATTTAATATATCTATACTAGTAAATAGTAAGTTAAAATTTTGTAAATATTTTAACATTTTTTGTATGTAAATTGAAAGTATAAAATTATTGTTCGAGGTTTTGGGCATCAATAATTTAATTACCTTAGTACAACCTGAGTTGGCCTAGTGGTGGGGAACTTGTGCTCTTGAAATAGAGGTCACAAGTTCAAATCCCACAAAGGGGGTAGGGTATGTACACCTTATCGGCTTCAGCGTATTACCTATCAAATATATATATTACCTTAATTATATCTTTGTTTTGTTCTCTACAAAATTCAAATAAAGTTACATTGTTACGCTTGCCTTACTTATCACGATATGGTTTGTTATTTTTTTTGATATGGCTTGTATAAGTAAAGGGGCATTTGGTTTGATGTCTAAGTCCATTTTATAGGTATCTAAATGGTGTTGAGTTCAAATCTTCTACATTACAAAAAGTGTACTTTTTAATATTGAGAGACGTTCTACAATGACAAAAATGTGCAATGTATGATGTGGGCATGTTAGCAAAAGCTTTCATCTTATATCTTAAATTTGACAATCATTTATACATCAACATATTAATATTCAATATTTTCAAAACAAGTAGTCACTTGAACATTTATGTCTACATACATTAACTTAAATAAAATAATTCTAAACTAAAATACAATTTTTAAAATAAACAAAACTACTCCAAATTAATATCTCTTGATATTTTTTTAAATAAATGTATTTAAAATATCAATGGACCCTTGATCTATTGATAAAGTCAAATCATTCGTAATGAGCCTACTACAACAACTATTAACACATAAATAAGTAATAACTATTATATCCTCCTTCCATTTTAAACCCAATTTAATAGATTGAAAAAATATCTCAACGTCACTTTTAAGTGAAAGATAATAAGAAAAACCCAAGAAAACTCATTTGGGCTGGTATAAATCCTAAATTGAGACTTATATTTTGCCCTGTCGTTGAATTGGAGAGAAATAAATGCAAGGGGGAAACAAGGTCAATAATTGGGGATCTCTAGGTATTGATTGATGGTGATTAGGGAGGCAAAAAAGAAGTAAGTATAAGAGGATGATAAAAAGCATTCAAACCCCGTGTACACATCATTAACTCTCCATAATTTGGATGTTTCTTTTCAAGGCTTGGTAAGATTTCCTAGAAAAGAAATCCATTATGACTATGACTATGACCATGATGGATGATTGCATGTATGTATGTATGCCTGGCTTCAACTTTGAACAATTCAATTGACTTGGGTATCACAATTTATGTGCCTTCCATTCCATGGCATGGCATGGCATGGATGTCATCTACACTATTTGCCACTCATTACAAGATCGTTGTCAAATTCAACCTTGGAGTTTACCAGGGTTGGTTGGCCTTAACTCTCATGGGGATGCGTGTGGGACAAGACCACATGCTTATTTCAGACTAATTTGTTGTTGAAATTGGTGCCCTAAAGTTGACAAGAAGCACCCTAGTGTCAAAAAAGTCCATGGTATGCCTATTTTTGAATTCATTCTAGGTATGGCCACGTGGGATTGGTTCCCCATTTCAATTTGTACCATTGTCAACTCAAGTCCTTGACAATAACAAACCACCACACTCAAAACCCTAGTGGGTAATACATATAGCTACCCATTTTCAACGTAGGTAACTTTATGTTTAAATTTCATGTGGGGGGAATGTGGAGTTAAGTGAGAGTTAAAAAATGGAGATTGAAGGGTGGTTTTTTTAATGGAAGATTTTATATTGTTCTTAATTATTTTTTTGGTTGTTTGATTAGGATTGAAGGGGATTTTTTTTATTAAATTATCTGATTTCAGAATGCGAGTCTTTAGGTTGAAATCTTTTCATTAAGATTCAAGGATTGAGGGGTATTCTTTCTACCAAATTATTCGATTCAGGAGTACCAGTGTTTAGATTGAAATTTTTTTCATCAGAGTCAAGGATTGAGGGGTATTCTTTTTACCAAATTATTTGATTTGAGAGTACGGATCTTTAGATTGAAATCTTTTTTAATGAGAGTCAAGGGTCGATTGGCATTCTTTCTACCAAATTATTTGATTCAAGAGTACGAAGCTTTAGATTGAAACCTTTTCTATTGAGAGTCAAGGATTAAGGGATGTTATTTCTATTGAATTATTTGAATCGGGAGTACAAATCTTTAAATTGAAACCTTTTCTATTAAGATTCAAGGATTGACGAGTATTCTTTCTATCAAATTTATTCAAAGCTTGATCCCAACCTTATCCTTTATGATGTCGATGCCTTCTACTCAACAAGAATTGATCCTTGACAGGCTCATTCGAAACCATTCCACTTCACCAACAGACAAGGACTCCTTGATTGAAGGTTTTTTTTCAACGAGCTATGATTTTGATCTTGTTTTTTACGATATCAAATTTTGTTGAATAAGAATTAGTTTTAAATTACTCATATATTTGATATGTATAAACTAGGTGAGAGAGGATTCAATAGTCGTATTTTTGTACGCCTAAAGCTTCTAAACAGGAAGTCGAATGTTGTTCAAACTTTAGCATGTCTCTACAAGCGAATTAAAAGTTTAAAGCTACTATTTGAAGTTTTGGGCATTATTGATATAGCCACGTCAACCAAGTATTTATAAACACCCCCACAAAAGTTACATCAACACATGTACATCAAGACATTTATTATTGACTGCTCTATCCATCACCATGATTAATTGTTTCTTCAATGTGATCTATGAAAATTACCACTGTTTAACTTTACAAATTTTACGAAAAGAATAAAAAAGACCATCATTGTCCAACACCCTTATGACTATTTAAACCCTGAGCTCATCTCTTAGATCCTCTCCCTATAATTTTTATTATAAAAATATCTATGTTCTATAAAGTATATATCTATATGCTTATATTATATTAAACTAATACATTGGCAATGTGGTTCACGGCTCTAGGCAGACCTAGGGTAAATTTTGACCTCATTTGGTGTAAATTATGAGTAAAGAGTTTGGTAAGAAAGAGGACTAGGAGGCAAAATAAGTGTGAGGAAAGATTCAAGTAATCACGGGCTATATTTGAATAATAATAGCAAAATTGTCTTAAATAAGAGTTCACATGTAGTCTCCATAAAAGGGTTTTAAATGGTTTGGCCTAATTTGAAATTAGGCAATCCGGTTAAATGTTTATCTTAATTAAGAAATAGTCAGCTAAACTTCACTATGGTCTGATTGCCTTGTGATAAAATAGAAAGTTGCTAAATACTTTTCATGTTTAATTGAGCCTCTAACTAAGTGAATGCTATGTATGAATGGAGTCTTTTAATCAAAGATTTATTGACTACATGATCACCATTAAAATATAGGATATATGGGTATATTAATATTAGTAATAATATTAAGCACAATTTGTATATGTGAAGGGCTTTTTAGTACAAGTCTGAATGTAAATCCTATAAAAGTTCATTTGTAATCTATAGCTTATTAGGTCAACTGGACCAATGGTCCCGGGCAAGGCTGGAGGTTTTCTCCTCTCTGCTCTTTCCTACCGGCGCCCGCACTGAGCGGAGATTGTAACTTTTTCTATCAATAAAATATGGCTATGGCCTTTTTACCAAAAAATAAATTAAAAAAATATTAGTAATAATATTAAATGGTTAATGGTATACATATTTATAATAATTATGTCGATCAATTAATGTGTATCTGTCTTTTAAGTGAGTTATTATGTGTAGTATTTGGTTAATCGAGTTTTAAATATTTGTGTTTATTTGTCATTTTATTATTAGTTTTTATAAATTTTATGGTGTCATAGTTCATAATTTTTTCAATGATTTTATAAGAAAGAAAGGATTTGGGAGGTATTATAATTTATTGACATTGACAACCATTTCAAATATGTTTGGGAGGGTGAGTTTATTAAGAAGATAAATAATAATGTATTTGAAGTTTTTAGAATCTGTTAGATTAAGTAGGAGCTTTTTGAAGTGTCGATTTGGTTAATATTGATATTTCAAACAAAACTTTGTGATCTATAAGAAGCGGTCATTAATGTGTTTGGAGATATCATATGATATGTGGAACTTTATGATTTTTTTTGTAACCTTGTTAATTGTAATGGTGAAATTTGCATACTCATGTTGATTCCCACTTAGTTTTGTGTTGATTGTGAGAGAATGTCTTGATGCAATTGCATATTGATAAAAGATATAATCCTATGCAAAGTTGGGCTCATTTCGTTAGCCTTCACCTATCCTCACTTATACATATTCTCACCTTCCAATGCATTCTACCTTATCACATTTGTATATGCACATTCACCCATGTATTTTATCATTTTCTCCATATTATTTTTCCCATGTCTAAATATATGTTTTCTTTGCCTAGATCTCATGGCTCCACCATCCTAAGTTATTCCCACATCTATGGATCCAACCCTCTAGAAACTCAAAATTTAATTTTTTACGCTTGCCCATTTTACAAGTCGATGTGAGCCATCTAAACACACGTTTGTCTAGTTTAATATTATCTAACAATTCAATTGGTATAATAGAAAGAACTATATTTACTTCAACATCACCATCTAAGACATATGCATATTTTCTTGATAAATTGATCCTTAGCATGATTGTAAAGTTAGTCTTTTCTAGGGGTTGATCTAAGAGATTGTGTTCCCTAACAAATTATAGCCTTCCAAAGGTATTATTAAATATCACCAATCTTTTTAACAAAGTGAACATTAGTAAATTTAGCAACACAGAGAGAAGAAATACACAAGTTGTAAGATTAGATATAGACCTTGTAGGACATATCCACATTCATGGAATTGTCCTAGCTCTATAAACTTGGCCTATAAAAGAGACAAATCTTGACCTATGGCAAAATATAGACTAACACCTGATCCAACTTGAATTCCAAGCCAATCAAATTTTAAAACTAGATATCAAAAGTATTAATGTTTTCATAGAGTTAAGTATCCATTATCTTTTGCATTTAATTTCCTAGTTTAACAATTTGTTTTTGAATTCGCTCCCATGACTATCATTTATTAATTTAAGCTTTAAGTAAATGTATTTGAATGGATTAGCTTAGATCTAGCTTATGATAATTTCTTTTTTGTTTACACTAGCATTACTCTCTTCTTGATAATGTATTACAAAATGTGATCCAAAAAATTGATAAATTAACTAAGTTTACATATAAATTTTTTTATAAGTTACTATTCAAAGATATCAAATGTCAAAGATAATTCATGAGTAGCAATTTAATATTGATTAATTTTTTAGGTTGAAGGTTTTAAATAGATATCTAATTTACTTATAAGAGATTACATGAATGAATCGTTCACTTTGACTAATGTATCAAAGTTGAAAGGTATTTTTTCATTTAATTGTCTAGTAGTTCATAGTTTATTAGTGAAGTTGAAAAATACCCACCATATATCAAGTCACATTGATTCTATGGGCCTAACACTAACTTTGTAAGGGATGAGACCAAGTTCATGTTCCAAATGAAATTGGTGGCACATAACTTCGTTAGTCTTTGACTCTTAATCAAACAAGTATAATTATCATGTATTTAGTAGTTTACCAATTTTTAGAACAAATTTTACTAAATTTACATTGGATGTGAATTCAACAATAATATATTAAATAAGATAGCTAGCAATAAACCTAAATTTTTTCATAATTAGATCTATAGTTACTTATCAATTTAAAATAAAACTAAATATGGAACACATTTTATTAAATGATGACACGCTTGGATTTGGATAAAATCAAACTAATTAAACTATAACTTAATAATGATATTCTATAGCTTAAATAGATGTTAAGAACTTTGAGATAGATAACTTACTTTAGTTTGAAATATTTAAAATTAAAATTATATTTAATTGACCATCATAATCTAACAATAAATTAGTTGACCTTTAAACTTTTTATTATTAAAATTTTATTTAATTCACCTTCGAATTCTAACAATTAGTTGACCGTCAAAACCTAATGAGAGAGACATGAGAGAATACTAATATTTTGACTCATCTAATTTATCTAACTTAGAAATAGTCATATAAATTAGATAGCCATAAATAATTGTCCCAACAAAAAAATAATTGTTTTGGATATATTTATTATCTTAATTTAAAGAAAATACAAATTGTTACCTGTTTGGGTTAATACCTTTCTAAAACTCTAGATTTATCTTTTTTCTTATATTTTTAATTATATCTTAATTTTCATTTATATATAATGATATATTTTTGTGACGATGAGAATTGGATATATATTGTAATTTTTGGTTTTAGATATTTTGACTTAGATATCTTTTATGCAATAACAAATGTATAAATGATGTATTGTTTGTTAATAGTAGATATGATTTGTGATTTTATTTGTGTTAGGATTAATGTGCCATATACCTTGTAAATCTTATGACACAGTTCCACCGTCCTTGGAAAGTGTCCTGAGGTACTTAAGATGTATTGAAAAAATAATTTTTAATATTTAATTCTCACCATTGTTTGTAATACATTCATAAGGGGTGATGGGTTCTACTAGTAGTGGTAAAAGTGGGTTGTGAACACAATTATTTAATATTGTTTTCCCCACTTATGAATGTCTAGAATAAGATATTTAATAACTTAAGAAAGTGGAAAAAGAGTGACCTATGAGCTTCTCCAACTAGGAGCATAGAAGAGGGAATACGTGTCTCTTGGTTTTCGGTCATTTATTACATTTAATGTATTGTTTATCTTGCAAGTATAGGCGTCCATGTTGGAGGGAAGGTATTGAAAGCTAAATTGATGTCTTTTCGAGTTTTGTGGAGCCATTCCAAGGATTGTGGTCATTTAGAATGAAGAGTCTTCTTTGGGAACCTTTATTGGTGGTTTTGGAGCTCTTGCCATTCTATAAATGCAACCTTTTGGGTGTAGAACATAATGTAGAACAATTGAATGTAGATTTCTCTATAGGAACAAAGGACAAATGGAAGACATAAGGAGGTTGTTCACATGTACATAGGTGTTGCTATGGTGGAGGCAACGAGGAGAATGGAAATGATTGTATTGTAAGCACTTTTATTGTCATTAATACAAGCTTGTCCTCTCTTCTTGGTGGAATTTTGTTCCCGCAAGGGTTTCTCCACATAAATCCTGTGTTATGTGTGGAAGTTATGTTGTCGATTTATGCCTTTTGCTACTATCTTATGCTGATGGTAATCATTATTTATTGTTGTTATACTTTCACATAAGATAGGTTTAATAAGCATGGATAAACCTATTTTGTTGGATCCATATGTTTATATGTTTTAACATAAGAGAAATATTACCCCTATCACATGTAAGCTCATAATTATAAAGCCAAGTTTATGCATAAAATAACACATAAATTTATAACAGGTTGAAGACAAAAATTAAGATATTTACACAGATAAGATTTATAATTATATATGTTAAACTCATAAGCATATGATCAATCCTAATATATAATAATTGATGAAAAAAATTACTAGTTCAAGAATATTCATTTTAATGTTTCTAAAATTTACACTTTAAGCAAATTGAATTCATCTATAGTAAAATTTCAACTAAATATTATTATTTCACTATTTAATTTAAACATATCACATTCATAACTAAGTCTACAATTACTTATCAATTTCAAATAAAATAAAAGATTAAAATTTTGAATTGAATATAATATATTTTTTTATAAAAGAATGACAAGCTTGGATTTAGACAAAATTATAGCTAATTAAACAATAATCAGAGATCAAATAGATGTTAGTAATTTTAATTTAGACAATTTGTCTTATTTTAAAATATTATAAATTAAAATATTATTTAATTAACCATCAAAATCTAGCAATCAATTAATTAACCTTTAATATATATATATATATATATATATATATATATATATATATATATATATATATATATATGAGAAAATGCTAATATTTTTTTTATGGTAATTAATATTTGAATATCATTACTTACTCCAATTTAGAAACAGCTAATTAAAACTTAAATAATTAATCATGAAAATAATGAAGTAGTTTTTAGTATTATAATACTTTTTAATTGACAATTAAAATCTAACAATTAATTAGTTGACCGTCAAAATCTAAGGAAAGAGACATGAAAGGATATTAAGATTTCTATAACATTTGATCTTTGAATCACATAACCTCTCTCAACTTAGAAATGGTTAATTGAAATTCAATCTAAATAATCATTATTACTTATTTCAATTGAGAAATAGTCAATTAAAATGCAAATATCTATTTTTGGGAATATTAATTACCGTCAAAACCTAAAAAATGCGTGTCATGTACATTATTATCTATTTGGATTGATACTTTCTAAAATCCCAATTTTATCTTAATTTTTGTGTCTTTAATTATGTATTAAGTTTCTTTGTTATGTAGGGGTATACTTTTTGTAATGGTGAAAAGTGTATATCCTATATATTTTACCGGTTTTTTATTTTATTTTTGATTAATGGATAGTACATAATTTGAGATTTTACTTGTCTCCCTTGTACTCATCCCTATAGATCATTTTTTACTCTTAAATTCATTTCTTTTCCACTCTAAGTCAAATTCATAGTTGCACAAATGACTTGGGGTAGATGCGCAGTTTTAACAATTATCCTTGAACTTTCAAATCTGAATTCAATTAAGATCGGCCTTACCCTTTTGACTTGACCATTGTGTGTCATTGTGACATATGCACCATTTCATTTGTCACCATTATAGTTATATTTAAAAGGGTTAACCTAACTAGTATCTATATACAATTGAACAAAAAACATATATTATCCTCATCACATGTAAACTCATGACTATTCAACCAAATCTTATGTAGAAAGTAGTATACAAATTCATGATAGATTGGAGACAAACATTGATAAATTTATAGACATAAGATTTGCAATAATATAAGTTAGACTCGTAGATATGTAATTGATCTTACAATTATAAAAATAATGTTTTAATAACAAATAAAGATTTTACCAATTCAAAATTTTTATTTTAATATTTATAATTTTTCTACACTTAAATAAATCACATTCATCTACATCAATATTTCAACTTAATATTATTAATTATGATACATTTATCATTATTTATTATCAATCATAACTTCTTTCATTTAAAATACAATTTAAATATTTTATATAATTTATTTATTTATCCTAAATTTATATTAAAAACATATTCACCCTTTTCAACTCTATATAATAACCTTAATGACCATACACCTTATAAAAGTCTTTGATTGTTCATTCATTTACTTAGCTCTATTTTGTAATTTGTATTCTCATCGAATAAAACAAACAACAATATAAAATATACAAACCTATCTTATAATAGTTTGCACTCATCTATAAATTTTCAAACTGCATTTTCAACCTAGAAGACTTGCTTTAAAAAAATGTATATAAACATTGTTGATAGCCAAATCTTTAAAGTAGTAGCAATAATGAAATCGATTATTATATTATAACCACGTATGAAAATCTTAAAGTAGTGTTGACAATGAAATCAATTATTAAATTATTTTTACCATGAAAATATGTTTGAGAAATTTTTTAAAACTCAATTTTATAAAAGGAATCATCACTAAAATTTGTAAGTTATTAGTGGGATGCTTACATAATTTTAAATTAAGTTGAAAGACCTGTTTTTTTCTTTTTAAATATTGAAGGAATCATAAAATTCTTATTGTTTTTATATTTTAATAGGTATTTCTTCTATAATTCTTAGATATAAAGATAATTTTCCCACACTAATTCTAATAATAGTTTTTTAGTTTTTTAAAACTATTAATTGACACCTTCTCTTTAATCTTATTATTAATAGTTGAGAGTTGAATTTGATCCAGAAGAAACCCCACGTCTTATATAATGCTAACTTAATCAACCAATCTAACCCTAAAAATAGTGCCCCACACTATTTCTACTAATAGCTAAGAATTGAATTCAGATAATGAAAAACCCCACAACTTTTATGACATTGACCCAACCAACTAACCAAACTAACCCTAAAAAGAACTAAGAAGCTTACTATTGTGATTGCAGATCCATTTCACAATACATACAAAAAGTGCCACGTTCGAGATAACTATTCCACACTACTTCTATTAATAGTTGATAGATGAATTTTTGAATGATAAGTAACCCCCCACCTTTTATGATGCTAACCTAACCAACCAAACTTAACCTTAAAAATAGTGCTCTGTGTTACTTATACTAATAGTAGGGAGTTGAATTCAAATAATGAATAACTATGCCTTTTACGATGCCAACCCAATCAACCAACCAAACTGATCCTAAAAAGAAGTGGAAAGCTTACTCTTATGATTGCAACTATTTCACTCTAGACACAAAAATTGCCCACACTACTTCTACAAATAGTTGAGAATTGAATTTGAATGATAAGAGACCCCATGTCTTTTACAATGTTGACTTAACCAGCCAAATTAAAAATTGTGCCCTGCGCTACTTATACTAATAGTTGGGAGTTGAATTCAAATAATGAAAAACTATGCCTTTTACGATGCCAACCCAATCAACCAACCAAATCACTCTAGACACAAAAAATGCCATATTAGAAATGACTATTCTACACTACTTCTACTAATAGTTGAGAGTTGAATTTGAATGATAAGAGACCCCGTGTCTTTTATGATGTTGACTTAACCAACCAAACTAGCCCTAAAAATAGTACCCTGCAGTACTTGTACTAATATTTGAAAGTTGAATTCAGATAATGAAAAACCCCACGCCTTTTACAAAACCAATCTGACCAACCAACCAAACTGACCCTAAAAATAATTGAATAGGTTGCTATTACAATTGCATCTATTTCACTCTAGACACAAAACACAAACAATGTCACATTAGAGATAACTATTCCACACTACTTCTACTAATAGTTGAGAGTTAATTTCTATATTATTTTTTTATGGAGGTTTATGCCCGTGAGCACAACAACCCAACAAGGACATGAAGCCTGCGAGCACACTAGCCCATCGAGGACCTTCAGGAAGTTAAATTTAAATGAAAAGAGATCCCACACCTTTTACGATGCTAACCTAACTAACCAAACTAACCCTAAAAATAGTACTCCACACTACTTCTACTGATAATTGGGAACTTAATTCGAATGATGAAAACTCCACACCTTTTACAACAATGACCCAACCAACCAATCAAACTAATCCTAAAACAACCTAAAAGAAAAAAAGAAAAAAAAAAAAAAACTCACTATTATGATTGAATCTATTTCAAAGTGGACACAAAAAGCTCCAAAACATTAAAGAACAACACAAGCCAAAGCCTAAACCTAAGCCAAAGCCTAAACACAAGGCACTAAAAGGGCAAAAGCATATATGATTGTAAGAGCATGCAAAAGGTCGGAGGCACTCACTAGGTAGTGATGAAAGACTAGGAAAAAAGTGACTATTGTACGTATTTAGTGCTTTGGTTAGAAGTCAACAGTGATTAGACAACATAGCAAGAGCAAAGAAACAAACATTCCCACCACCCCCATAAAAAAGGATATGCCCTAATCAAAACCACTTTGACCTCACCCACTCTAGAGCTACTAGTGTTAGCACTAATAATATAATTGTTTTTGGTGGTACCTATGATGCAAACCAAATCAATAAAAATATAAAATTAAAAAAAATTTAAAAAAAACATTTTTTTTTTTTTTAATTTTAAGAATTTTTTTTTGCCAAAGTCGAGAAGTGGACGGACGCAATTTCCAGCAAGGGCGGAGAATAAAATATTGGGAAGAAATTGTCGTTTGCGTTGAAAAGCTGTGAAAACTTGTCTAAGAAAGGCAAGCTATTTAAAATTTTTTTGCATAAAAGCCGAAATTGGAGGTGTCTCGCTGACTTTACTGAAAATCTATGGATTTAAAAACGGAATGCAATCCAGTTTTGTGTGTGTTCAACAGTAGACGACTTGTATGACAAGGATTGACCACATTTAATAGGGTGGCACTGGCGGGGTCATGAATTAATAAAAATAACTGTACGACGAGCACACCAATGGTTGGATTTTGGCATTATTTTAATATTTATGAGCCCCGACAGGTGCCACGTCAGCATCCCACTAGTAGCCACTCTCGACGTCAGGGCGTACTAATTTAATCAGACGTCGATTTCGAGAAAGAAATGGGTTTGTTGACTTGGCGGAATTTTTTAAATGTTTGGGGGTTTTTAAAAAAAATTAAATTGATATATATATATATTTTTTTCTTACCCACTCCACCAGAAAGGGGGGAGAAAAAACTGAAATTTACGAGGCGGTTTTACCGTTTCACGGTGGCGCTGACGTGGCGGCGGGCGTTTTGACTACGTGAAAAAATAGGAAGTGGAATGGAGTGCAAGGAGGAGGGAGGAGGAAGATGAGAAGAAGATCGAGGAACCAGAGGATGGATATACACAGTGAGTATATGTCCGGGGGAGTTGTATACTCGGAGTGAGTATATGCGCATGGAGGGCGGCATGGAAGAGGAGATGAAGGAGTGAAAAGGGGGGAGGGGTGATGGGGAATAGCGTGTCCCGCGTGGTGGGCTGTTTTATGCCGGTTGGGAATGAGCAGGAGCGCGTGGGATTGGTGTTCTCAGAGCCGCTGGATGAGGGGCTGGGGCATTCGTTTTGCTACGTGAGGCCCGTGATCGAATCCGCGCGTTACTCGCCTTCGCAATCCGAGAGGTTTGGAATTTTGGAGACAGAGGGCCTGGAAGGGTCTGATCACAGCAGATCATTTCGGTTCTCGCAGGAGGAAAATAATAATGTTAATGCAAATAATCCCAATGCTAAAATTGGACCTGAGACGACTACATTCAAGGCCATATCGGGGGCCTCCGTGAGCGCCAATACCTCAACGCCCAGAACTGTGGCCGCCCCACATGACCACCAGTATAATAACAATACAGCTAACCAGTTTAATAACCCAGATAGGGCGTCTGCTTTTGAGGGCACCGCTTCGTTCAGTTCACTGCCTCTGCAGCCCGTGCCCAGGGGGTTGAACTCTACTGCCTATTCGGGTCCAATGTCGGGACCCCTAGTGGGCGGTCCTGTGCAGCAGGCTACTGCTGATAAGAGCTTCATGTCTGCCCCCTTGGAGCGTGGAGGGGGCTTCCTGTCAGGTCCGCTTGAACGAGCCTTTTTGTCCGGTCCTCTGGAAGGTATAGATCGTAGTCACTTCTCTGCGCCGCTGGCTTCGCACCATGCGACCTACTTCCGGAGGCGGAGACGCTATATTTCAAGGGTGATGCGGACCGTGAGCAGACCGGTGAGAAGGGCGTTTTCGAGGACCTTGTCCAAGACCGCTGTGCTGCCTTCTGTTATGCAGATGGTGGGGTGGCACCAGCAGGCCAAGGGGGTCTCCAACAGTGGCAACTATGAGTCAGGTATGTTTTTGGGCTTCCCTTCTGATGATATTAGCAATGGTAATAATCTGCAATGGGCACAAGGCAAGGCTGGCGAGGATAGAGTTCATGTGGTCTTGTCGGAGGAACATGGGTGGCTTTTTGTTGGGATTTATGATGGCTTCAATGGCCCTGATGCCCCTGAGTTTCTTATGTGTAATCTCTATAAGGCCATCTTCAATGAGCTAGAAGGTTTATTGTGGGATAGAAAACATGACTGCACAAATGCTAACGAAGGAGAAGACTGCCAAGCTGTTCAATCTGAGCAGCAAAATCTTCCCAGCCAACAGGAAGAGAGCCGCTGCTCTCATGCTCAATCCGGGCAACAAAATCCTGACATCCCACGAAGAGATTTGCATTGCTCAATTTGCCAATCAACATCACAACCAATTCCCAATCATCCACAAAACCCAGAAGCCACAAAAGAAGATTGCCCTCATTCCCAATCAAAAGAACAAGCAGATCAAAATCATTCGAAAAACCCAGGGGTCACACAAGAAGATTGCTCGCATTCTCAATCCGTGCCACAAATAAATCCTAATGTTCTGCAAGAAGTCACTCAAGAAGATTGCTTGCATTCTCATTCGGCACTAGAAGTAAATGCAAATCATCCACAAGACTCTGTGGCCACACAAGAAGACTGCCCACTTACCCAGTCGCCACAGAAATTAAATCCTCATAATCCACACAGCCCAGAAGTCACACGAGAGCACTGTCCACAAGTCCAATTAGCATTACAGTTAAATGCCAATCATCCACATTGCTCAGAAGCTGCAGCAGAAGACCCCCTACATACCTTGTCTACAGTGCAACAGAATCCTGATGACCTAGAGATTCAAGCTGCTGCACAAGAATGCAGCTCATCTGCCCAGTCTGGGCAATGGAGTTCTGGTGATCGACAAGATGCTGATGTTAAACGAGCAAAGCTAACAGTTGAAGATAGTATTTTCAGTAAATCAGAGCAAGAAAAGATAGAAATAAATGATAGACGCCACCCAGCTCGTCAAAGTGATAGTGAGAAACCACAGAGCAGTAACTGTGAAATAGGTACTGAATTGAGTGGATCCAACACAAAGATGATTGGTAAGCAGGGGCATCCCCGTCCTTTGACAGAGTTTATTAAGCGCGTTACTTTTGAGTGTGAGAAGGAGGTTGGAGAACACAGGAAGGGAAGGTCCTTGCGTGAACTGCTCGCTGAAGAAGAGGATGATCCTTTGGACTTTTTTGTTTGGAATAGTACTGCAAATAGTGTAGATAAAAGCCGTCGGAATAATATACAAAGAACAGAGAACTCAACTTCAGGAAGTGTTGCACCGACTGACAGTTCAGCAGAAACCAGGGAAAGTAATGGGGTGTCTGATCAAATTTCAGATGGACGCACAAGAAGGGTTGCTTACTCTGATTCAGAACAGAAACAGAGCAGAGGGAGGTCGTTACTGAGTTCTAAGATAAGACAAGCCTACAGTAAACGGAAAGAAAGCCATAGAAAATTGTTCCCTTGGAGATATGATTGGGAGAAAGAACGGATAGAAGTAGAGAAAAAGATTGATGAAAGATTAAAACAGGATACACAACGTTGTAAGGCAGGTTCGGTAAATCATGTATCTGTTTTAAAGGCTCTTTCACGTGCATTAGAAGTTACAGAGGAAGCTTATCTTGAAATGACAGATAAGTTCCTTGATGAAAATCCAGAACTTGCATTGATGGGGTCTTGTTTACTGGTAATGTTGATGAAGGATCAAGATGTATATGTGATGAATGTTGGTGACAGCCGGGCTATTGTGGCACAACAGAGGCCAGACACAAATTCTGGTGCCACACAGCATTGTAGTTATCAAAAAGGTGACAGGCAGGACAAAGTTTGTTTAAGGGATTCACTTGTCAGGTCGGAATTAGAAGGAATAACAGAAGAGCCTTCTGCAGATCCATCATCTGCTGAAGAAAATAAAACAAAAAATGGTCCGGAAGTGGAGATGCCAGTGCCTGGATCAAACTTGATTGCGGTGCAGTTATCAACAGATCATAGTACCAGTATTGAAGAAGTAAGAAATTTATCTTAAATCAAGCAATGGTTAATAATCTAATTGCCTATACTGTGAGGGATTATTGATTGATTAGAAGGTTTGTATTTAGACATGGGATTTGAGTGTACGGTCCACTGATTGAACTTATTATGGTTACACATACAATAACTTCTATGCAGGTCAACATTCAACAACCAATCCTTAGTTTTTCTCTTGTTTGCTACCCAAAGTTAATTCTTCTTGTATGTTTACATTTTACTGCTTGAGTGTGGTGCTATTTGACAATTACCATCACCAACCTCATTCATGACAAGGCAACAATCAGTAACTCTGGGACAATACACATGAACAATTTGATTTATTAGAAGCGACAGATTAATGTACAAGAATGGGAATAACAAAAATCAAAGGATCTGAGTCCAAATGAAAAATTCTCTATGTAGCTTTCTTTCTATGATGTAGTCTATAACACATTTCACGACCACGTCTCAGAAGACTGCGCAGCTCTTGTGAATTGTCTAAAAGATAATTTGCATTAAATTGCACTGATAGTGCTACTTTATTGTATTGACTCACATAAACCTATTTAGACAGTGCATTTTTAGGTTTAATAGGCCTTGGGACTTGAGCGCCAATCAAGTATGCCACATTGATATATGATACCTTTTGAGGGGGTATTTAAATATTTTGATTTTTGTGAGATTTAACCGTGCAGAATACAAGTCATCCATGACAATCAATTTCAATGAGTATTCATTTCTTCTATGACCTTTCTCTCGTGGCAATCGATAATCATTACAAGACCAAGGGAACCTACAAGGCATGCAAGCACATTGGTATTGTAAATCAATTCTGTCTTAATCCTAATGAGGTGTCGAGACTTTTCGAGGCAAGGTTGAGAGTTTTATGGAATTTTTTGACGAGGGTGAGATTAGTCAATTCAAGGAGACTGCCTCAACAATACTCGTACAAATTTCTGAATTGTTAGCTTATGCCAATGGTTTTAGATTGATTGCAGTCACATCGACTTCATTAACCTATTTTGCTAGAAGTATTTTTTATTGCTGAAAAGAAAATACAAAAAATTGCTGTCAGAGTGCATTATAGTTCAGCATCTTCTTGCTGCAAGAAGTGTTTCTATTGTGGGGCAGAGCTTATACATGTAAAGCTAATTTTTTATTTTTGTAGAATTGAACTTATGGACTTTGGTATTACTATCCTCGCTAGGAACTGGCTTCAAAGCAATTTGGAGAATGCTCTCGGTCCTTAAAATTGGCTGGTTTGTAGCTTGGAAGCTATGTATAAATTGCTATCATCTTATAATTTTGAGTTTATGTTTACCAAGCCTCTGCAACTGAAAATCACTAACAGTTTGCCTCTTTCTTGGTGTTGAGTGCATCATATGTCTTGCTTGGACCTCGAACTGACATTTAAGGCTGGAAACATTTTGGATTGAGAGGAATGCCATGATTGTGAACCAAACTTACAAAGCAACTTTTGGGGATCCATTGGTGCATAAGCCATGTTGGAGGAATTTACATTTATAGACTCAAAGTTCTCCATTCATTCTGGTTTAATCTGTATATATATTATTATATTATATGATTCCTTAAATATTTAAATAGAATGCGACAAGTTTACCTCAAATGGTTTTCGTGATAAAACTCTGTCAACAATTTGCATAGTTCTCTTGAAGTCCATCTGGCAAAGAACCTGTATTTTAGAAATCTTAAGGAATCCTACTTTGAGATTAAATATCTTGCAAATGTAGTAAGTTGTAATAACACCTTGTTGGACTGGCATTGCATAAATAGAAAGTGAAACATGGGAAATAGGATCACAAATCTGCTTTTTATGCAAAATTTTGTGTCTTCTGAATTTAGGTAGAGTTCTTAAAATTAGATATTGTGGTGATCTATTGAAATGCTAGAATGTGGCCCTGTTAGTCTAACTCCTTACTTATATTTGCATCTTATTTAGATGCTGGGCTCCTGAGATTCACACCACTTGACACTCTGTTTGGACACAAGTGCCCATTTCTTCTATTTTTAGTTTCTCACAATGTGCTAATGATACATGAAACCTTAATTTTATCACCTTTTTATTTAGATCCTATGAGAACTAGCTTCCACTAGGGAAGGTCCTCTTATAAAGTGACAATCATGTAGGCTCTCTGTTTACTTTGTCAACAAATTCTAAGAGATGCTTCAACTTTATCAGACTTGGGCTTGTTTTGTGCAACTGAATCATATGCTTTTTATTTGTTTTCTGACCATCTACTTTTCTTTATTTAGATCTTGTTATGCTTTCACTTTCAGGAATAATTTTTTTATCATAAGTTTAAACCTGTGGAATGTCTCGAACACATTGTTAGAGTAAAGGTTTTAATTTAATCATGTTGATTAAATTACCTTTATTCCTCTCTTAAGATTTCACTTTAGTTTGCATTTGTGACATTTAATAATTATATTAATTATTAAATGTTTACCTATTAGGGTTTCTTTTAGGGTTGCACAATATCCTTTTATAAGGATTCATCATTGTAATTTATCTCTCTCTTGGATGAATACATTTTTCAGCTTTCAGAGCACCCTTGCTTGTTTGTCTCCATCTCTTCTTTCTGTGATAGGTTATTTGCATGCAGGTGATCTTCGGGGTCTGTGAAGTTGGCTTTCTCAACTTCTACATGGTATCAGAGCTCCAGACCTGCTGCTTCTTGTTCGTCTTCTGAAGAATTTGGAGCTACGAGGATTAGATCTGACTTTCAGGTTTTGGTTGCATCAGATCTGTGTTTGTCTTCTGTTTTTTATTTTGGAATAGGGGGTATTTTTTTTTCAGTGCACTTTGAGCCCAAACGGACCTCACCGTTGAGCTCGTAGCGCCCAAAAACCCCTATTTCCATATAAAATTCGTCCGATTTGGACACAGTTGCACCAGGAGGCAAAAAAAATTTGGCCCCAAGGCCGTACGGCCCTAGGGCACGAAAACCGAGGCGGAAAAATCAAAAAAATCAAAAAAATATATATAAAAAACGCAGGTTTTTTAATCTAAAAACGCGCAGCCCAGCCGGTGCGCTTCCAGGCGGCCCCCCGCCCGGCCACCGCCGCCGGCGGCGGTATCCTCCGCCGCGCCGCCGGTGCAGCACCCGCCGCCTGCGCGCCGCCAGCCGCCTGCCGCCAGCCTGCGCGCTGCCCGCGCCCAGCCAGTGCGCCGCCCACGCCCAGCCAGTGCGCCGCCCGCCACCACAGCGCCGCCCCCGCGCCGCCGCCCTCTGCGCCCGCCCCTGGTCGCCCAGAGGACCAGGGGCTTATTTTTTTTAAGCCCTTGAGGGCTTAAAGGGCCTATTTGGGCTCTTTTGGAGCAGTTTTACTAAATCGGGTATAACTCGGGCATTTTAGCTCGGATTTTCGAATGAAAATAGGCGTTGGAAAGATGGTTCCGAGCCCGATGTAAAAGATGGAGATCTTTTTTTCTGATTTTTCCATTTTGTAGTGTTTTTTGCCAGTCGAAGTCAGAACAAGTTTTTTGCACTCTAGGAGCCATATCTTTTGCATACGGACTCCGTTTTTCGAAAGCGAATAGGTGTCGGAAAGGTGGTTCTGTGCTCTTTCCAGATCTATCATGTATTTTTCCAGAATCTGCACCAGGTACATTTTATTCATTACTTTGTGTTTTAACACATCTGTCACTTACTTGGACGTTTCAGACTTGGAAATAATTTGTTTGCATGGGATGGCTTCATTTGATCTGCTTTATCAGTATTAAAGTCATTTAGTCTCAGATTTGTTAATTTGAAGAGTTATCATGGGTTTTTCTACTCACCCTTCAGTTGTATTTCTAGAACGGGGTAATTATGAGTCATGGGCAAAGGGCATACTTACACACTGTAGGTGGCTTAATATTTTGCCTTATTTGTATGATCTCATACCTGAACCAGCAACTTTAGAGGGAAAACTAGCTTGGGATATCATTAGAAATCACATAGTAGGAGTTATTTTGTCTAGTGTTGATTCTGACACTGTGTGGGCTATATCGGGCATTGATTGTCCTCACTCACTTTGGACACGTCTTTGGGAGATCTATGGAGACCCCAGTCTTTCTCCATTCCCAAAGGATCCTGCTTCAGATTGTCTTGTACCCATTGGTTGGAGAGATAACACACCTTTTGATCATGCTACTTTGAAGGAACTTCAATATTTAGACACCCTTACATATTCCGATGAATCAGAGGATTGTCTCACAGTTCCTACTCTTCAGACTGAGATTATACATGTATCAACATCATCTCCTTTTGTTCCTGATCAGTTTGATATTGCCTCTTCTTTGGCTCCTATTGATTCAGCTAAGCAGGACATCATACATCTTTCAGACATGGCTACTTGGGATTCTTATCTTGCAGACATTTCGTCTTTGTTTATAGAGTCCTATATTGCAGACTTGGAGGATTACTTTGAAGATTTTCAGCTCCTCTTTGTTGACAGCCATATTCCAGCTGTTAGCCCACCATCATCTGTGCATTCAGAGGTTGCAGTTTTTGAGTCTTCAGTTCAGTTTGGATTTGACATCTTTTGTTTCAGTTCAGACAGAGGGATTCTTCAGCATCCTATTATGGCACACATCTTGAGACAGATTGATTCTTCTCTCTTCATAGGGTTTCTTCATCTTCGTCCTTTGGATCCATTTCTTCCCAAGGGGAGGAATATTATATGTCGCTTCAGGATCTCTTTCTGGATTCTACCTCAGGCATCCATATGTGCGACAAGAGTTTCTTCATTGTGGGGGGGGCTTCTAGTCTCTTTCTTTTTCTCCTATGGAGACCATTGTATATGTACTTATATGATAGAAGTTGTCTATGGGGGGTATCATGTTATCCACCTCCTATCTTTCTGTTATTAGTGCATTTATTTCTTTCATCTCTTTTTGGAGTAGAGTTTTTCCCATGAGGTTTTCTCTATTTCTCCACTTTACAGAGATTTGGTTGTAATTGGGTACTTGATCAGGCCTTGTTGCCGGGACCCAAGTTTACTTTCTTGCATTGTAGTTACCTTTGCTTTCTTGCACATGTTTGTAACTGCACTTTTGCTCATCTTAAGGGGGGGTGTTAGAGTAAAGGTTTTGATTTAATCATGTTGATTAAATTACCTTTATTCCTCTCTTAAGATTTCACTTTAGTTTGCATTTGTGACATTTAATAATTATATTAATTATTAAATGTTTACCTATTAGGGTTTCTTTTAGGGTTGCACAATATCCTTTTATAAGGATTCATCATTGTAATTTATCTCTCTCTTGGATGAATACATTTTTCAGCTTTCAGAGCACCCTTGCTTGTTTGTCTCCATCTCTTCTTTCTGTGACAGGTTATTTGCATGCAGGTGATCTTCGGGGTCTGTGAAGTTGGCTTTCTCAACTTCTACACACATCATTTTAAAATTTAAATCTGTAAAACTAAAGCTGCAATTTTAAAAATTTGTAAACTCAAGCTCCAATTTATGGGTTGCAAATTTTTGTTATTCTTAAGCATGACCATTACTAGAAAATAGCCCCGGGCAAAGGAATTTGATCAGTTAACATTTTGACCAAATTTTATTGCTAAATTTGATAAACTAGTTGAGTTGTCAGTGTTTCAAAATGAAGTTTAGTGTACCTAATGGTTCCACAGCCTTATATTAAAAAATTGCCAAGCATACATAATAATTAATATAATAATAAATTCAACTCCATGCTTATTTGTAGGTATTGTAGGTACACCTTGGCTACTTCCAAATATTTTTATTTCGGTTTTGTATTCCTCACCATGATCCAGAAGTAAATTTTCTCACATGTACTCAGAGCTGTCACAAAGATGTGGCATTGTTGAACTACTGTCCAACTATATAATCAAATGAATGATGGACATTACATTAGCTTTTTGCTCCTTGAAAATACTTGGAGAACATGTACCCTCGGGTCTCAACCAATCATTACTTGTTTAACATTAAATTTTTATTTGTAGAGCACCTAGATCCAAAATGGTAAACATGCTCACCTTCTGTATCAATATAGACTTCATGCCCGTGACAATGGAGTCATCATGAAATATCTAACCTACACTGCTTGAGTCACATTTGTATTTTACACATGTTCTTGAAGGAACTAGGAAGTTGAATTGGTAACCATTCTCTGTCACATTGGGTAAACCCTCTCAAATAGATCAGAATGCTCACCATAGTTCAATCCCATATAACAGACCTATTTGCTGTATTGGTATTCTTCCAAACATTACACCTAAGTATTTGTTTAACTTTTCAGTGGATTACTGGTATGAATAAAAAGATAATATTCATGCTGTTAATGGGATTTTGATTAAATATATTGGGCATGTAAATTTGTCTGACCTTTGTCAACCACTTTTTATTGATACTCTGGAATTGTTGCATGATTTTTCTGGCCAACTTAATAGTTAAACTTTGCAAGGGTATTTGTTTGTACTTGAGCACCGCTTCTGTATTTTTAAACAATAAATAGCACTTCATCTCCTGGCTCATAATTGCATGTATTCAAAATTTGCAGGAAGTTTTAAGAATCAAAGCAGAACATCCTGATGACAACCAGTCTATTCTAAATGACCGAGTGAAAGGACGCCTCAAAGTCACTCGTGCGTTTGGTGCAGGATTTCTCAAACAGGTGCGTTAATACTAATAAACTAAGTTATCTTGGGAATTAAATTGTCTTGTTTTTTGCATATGGGTCTTATTTTAGATCTTCTTTTTCTGCTGCTGACTATGGATTCCTCCCTTAAATGAATGTCAAGTAACTTGTGATAGTTATAAAATAAAAATGCAAATGGCATATTATTGGTGTATGTCGTAACCTGAGTTATGAATTAGGGACATTATGAATGGCAAAGTTGCAGGTGCATAAGTAGTTGCATAATTTATTGCATCTTGCATCTCAAGAAAGAACATCTATTTGTCTTGTTTTATCTGATGAAGTCAAAATTTAATCATACATGCTCAGCAGTGGTTTGTTACCGCTTTTAGGATAAGTGCATTTTAGAAGATTCTTCTTTTGCATTTCCTAAGGATTTGCATTTGATGGTTTTTGCAGCCAAAGTGGAATAATGCGTTGCTGGAAATGTTTCGGAATGATTATATTGGCACGGCTCCATACATCAGTTGCACACCTTCCCTACGTCATCATAGGCTTGGTGCAAATGATCAGTTCTTAGTAATTTCATCAGATGGATTGTATCAATATTTAAGCAATCAGGAAGTTGTTTCTCATGTAGAGTTGTTTATGGAGAAATTTCCTGATGGTGATCCTGCACAAAGTCTTATAGAAGAACTTCTCTTCCGGGCAGCAAAGAAAGCTGGTAAGTTTTCACATTTTAATTTGGCATCAAACAAATTATATCTCAATTTTTTGGCATGTCACTTGTTTTCTGCCAGCTGTTTTGTTGGTCTGTTATCTGGCAATTTGGTACAATTTTAATGCAATTGCTGAGTATCTTAATACCTTCTTGCGTGGTAGAAATAGTAGGTTCATATTTGATTTGATGTTAGACTGTTAATTAATTTCCCCTTTTCACTGCATGAAAATCTCATGTCTATTTGAACAGTGTGAAAGTATGGTGAAAAGGAATATGAACTCATTTCTTAATAAGGATCAATATATAAGGACTTTGATGCATCCACCACTATCAATTATAGGCAGGGATTCTATCTCTCTTTTTGTTTGAGGCAAAAGGAAATTGTTTGGAAAATAAAGTACCTTTAAGGCATCTTCCAAATGTTGTGTGACTTCAATAATTTGAAAAACATTGACTGCTGAAACAGCATTAATTTTCTCCTTTGAAGGTTCAGATGAGAGAAATGCTTGGAACTTTTGCTTTGATTAATTAGCCCAGAGTAACAAATATTATCTTTATATGTAGGTATGGACTTCCATGAATTGTTAGATATTCCTCAAGGAGATCGCCGAAAGTACCACGATGATGTTTCTGTCATGGTGATATCACTTGAAGGAAGGATATGGAAGTCCTCTGGTAAGTATATATGAATCTGATCGTTGGACTGCAATTTTTTGTGATTCCTGCACATGGCGACTTGGACACTACTTATTCATTCCTTGTCACTAAGTTGAATAAGTGAGGTTGGTTTGCTGTTACTGCAACTTGAATTTGTATGCACTCCTGCTACAACAAGATGTGCATCGTAGATTTTGGCTGGATCACTTTCTTGCAAAATACAAAATTACAGCTCGTTGTAATTTAAACATTAATGCTAAAATCTGTGCGGATTTCTTACAATATGTATGCCTGCAATGGAGGCAACCTAAGAAATGCCTCATTCAATGATTGGTCATATATATGGATTTGTAAGCTTCATTAGGAAACGATTCATTTGCGTCAGGGTGGAAACTGCTCGATAGGGAATTACTTAGGTATCAAAAGAATTTACAATCAACTTTTCTGTAGAGGGCTCATTGGAAGTTCACAGATCCATTCATGAGGCTCAGCAGTGAGCTTTACCTTTTGTACTGTTTAAGTTCGTGAAAATAGGACATTGTGTTGCGTTGTACAAAGATGCTTGTGAAAATTCAAGAGCATGACAGGCAGCATTTGTTATGAGCCAAGGTTCAATATACCATAAAACCTGGCTTATCATGCTTTCAAATCCTTTTCTTTTTTCGGGAGTAAAATCAACAGCTCTTTCTTGCTAGAGCTCTGGCTACAATAAGAAATGGAATGACACTGCAGTTTTGTTTGAGGCCCATACATAAATTTATTTTTTCCTTTGCATCTTAATTTAGATTTTTTAAATATCTTATATGCACTGGGATACAGTGTTATCTGTGTCATTTATAAAGGTATTGCAGTTTTGCAGATTTTTTCAATGTCATGATGTAGAATAATGGAAATATTCATTGACACACATTCATGTCTAGTGTACAAGTTTCAGGTTTACAGTCTCTCTACATCACAGATACATTGATTTTTTGCAGATTCTTTGAAGATCTTTACCTAGAGTAAATGAAGAAAGCTTACTGATACAAACACATTCATGTCTAGTGCACGTTTTGCAGGTTTATGCTCCTTTGTGATCAACATCTGTAGGGTTTGTGTGACCCACTTCTCATTAATGATTTGTTTTTGGCCCTTCTCCAAACTGACAGGTCTGTTGAATAAATGGAGCTGCAAGTAGTTTGAAGTTTTAGAGGCTGCAATAATGCATTCACTAATAATTGCCTTTTCAGATTCTCAATAACCATATACAATAGCAGTGGCAAGGCAGTTGGAGCAGAGAATTTGAAAGAAAGAACCTTGAAATTCTAGAGTTTTTACAGCTTTTGGACAGAAGGTAATGCCTGAGTTTGTCATAAGTTCCAAGCAGCAAACTGGGTGTTTAAAATTAATCATGTATAATGTTCTTTTTGATTTATTGAACCAATAGGACAGCAACTCAGTAAAACCACCATAAGTTTAGCATTGATTGCCTAAGGGGGAAGGTAAATACAGAGGTTAGACCTTGTCAAATAAAGCTGCATGTGTAAATACAAATCAGAGCACCATGGAAAACTTAAAAAGAGAATTCATAAGCAGACAATGACCAAGACATTTGGAGTGAAACTGCGAAGGTGAACTTGTATTATGGTGGGAAGACTCTAAAATTAGACCTTAGTGCTATAAATTTATTATTTAATCCATTTGCTCTATGCCAGAAATGATGGAATGACCAGATCGTACATTTTCCAGTGATGTAGATAATTCATCATTCCATGCTTGCAGTGAAAATATATATTTATTTGATTCATGAAACAAGCAAAGGACAAGAGGTGAAATCAGTTCTCTTTAGCATAATGCTCAACTAGTAGACCTTGCCTGCAGGAAGATATTTGGATCAATCACTGTAAAAATACTTGCTAATCACATATTGAAGTTGCAACCATAGCCATATGGAATAGATGGTTGATGAAATTTAACCGGTCTCATATTATAATACTTTTTAGCTGTCAGAGGTAAGAAGCTTTTACTGACAGGTTGGTGGCTTTTGGATCGAAGCAGTAAGACACACAGAAGTGAGACTTTAGCTTTTATCATTGAAAGCTGGGATGATTTCTCCTAGGATTAGTTGTAATCCCAGAACTACCTTGATATCTAGCTTCCAGTTATCAATGTGTATCCTTTGTTGAAGAATATTGACATGGCCAAGGTTTCAACTTGGACATTCTAAAATCGTTGCATTGGATTTGAGCCTTAAGCATCATCAATTTTTATCTAAAAACGGTTAAAAAGTAAGTGCACAAAAATACCACAGATAACAAACACAGTAAAGAGAACCTCTTCTCAATTAAAACAAGTGCCCTTATAAGAGATACAAAGATTCAAGCATTCCATACATATGATGTTTGAAGGAAAGATATTGCTGAGCGCATTGCTCAAATGTTCATGTGTAAAGTTTGTGCCACTGGTTACTGAATTAAGTAAAAAGCTCTGCCAAGTAACTCTTCTAGCAGACAAAGGAATTGTATGGGCTCATAGGTTGAGCACTGTGATATTGGGATTTTGGACTCAAATTGCTAGAATGACTGACTGCAACCTATATTATCCACAAAAAGTGTGTTTTTAATGGATTGTGCTTTACTACACAAATGTAAGCAATCATGTAGAATACAACACTTCTACATGAGTTTAGCACATTCATCTTTTCTGGACAGCAAAAATAAAACTCTTATATATGATTGAAACCTTTATATGAGAGATTAATCTAGTTTGGGCCTGCAACCAAATGAGGTGAAGATATAAATTCATCCAAAATATTATAATAGTATCATAGTAAGGAACCTAGACAGCTATGTAAGATCTGTAGCGTTGGATTCAACAGATTTTGCTTTATTTCAAGATATGTGGAAATGGGCTTAAGCTAGATTTGGGTTTTGAATTTGGGCTACTTTGATGGCAACTGGTATACCCTGCTGCATCTTCATCAGTATAGGCTTGGAGACCTTTTTCTAAATTTTGGGATATTGTATTTTGCAGTTTTTAATTGGGTTCTAGTTCTATTTGGTAAAGAATGCAAACTTTTCCAAAATATCACTCACACATTAAAGTTGTTTGATTCATATTACTTTCTATTAGCAGTTCTTTAGACATCATGGCCAAACAAAGATAGCAGTTCTGTTAGGTTTTTAGATTCTTGGCATATCAAAGGAAATCAACCTTCAACATTTCCCACCCTTAGCAATATTGATGATTGGGAAAACAAGTTGGTTGTCAACCTATCAGATGCCCTTGTCACTTTTTTTATAAAATTTGAAAAAAAGAGATGTAGGCTTTGCTGTCTTGCCAAACAGATGAAATTTGGCAAGAGTTTGTTGTTACCTCTTGTAAATCAAACCCCTCTAGTCTAAACATCCTAAAGACAAACTTACGGCTTTTAGAAGATAAATAGAAAACAATGATATTATCAATTACCAAAGTTGAGTGTGAACAAACATGACTATGTTCTAAAATGTTAGACCACTTGTGCAATTGTGGAAGTTGCCTCTCCTTGGACTAGAAACATGTGTACAAATTCACAAGGAAAGTAAAGAAGGTATTAATCTATCCTCCCTTGATGATGACGTTAAAAAATCTCTCATGCCGAATTTTTTAGAGATCACCTCTAGAATCTATGGTGCTCCAAAAATCCATAAGGATGGCATTCCTTTGAGGCCATTTATTTTTTATTTAAGGTAAATTGGTTTTGAAGGGACCATAAAGCATGTACATCGAATAGAATAGCTCAAAGCATTCACAACAAACCCAAATGGGAGGAACAATTGTAGCCAAGTTGTCAAGTGAGAACCAATACAATTGCAACAAAGTTGCTAAGCACAAGATAGTATTGAGGGATTTAGACTAAACAATGCTAGACACAACCCTATTCAATTTCACACCCTTCACTTTAGTGTGGGGGCTTGAGAGAGATTTGGTAAGGCATTTCATTGTCTTTGAACAATTGTCTAGGATATCTTATCAAGTGAGTTCGTAGACCTAGGAGACCCATTGTTGGCACCACCAACTCTCTTACTTATAAACTAGCAGCCTTCCTTGCCAAAAAAACCCCCTCATAGGCAAGACCAACTCTTTATTAAAATCTTCTCACATTAGGGGGAGTTTATCAAGGACAAAATTGATGAAGAGGATGATATCTCAATTAGTTTTGATGTCATTTCTCTCTTCACTAAAGTCTCGGTTGGTGTGGCTTTTTGAAACTATGAGGCATAAGTTAGATATTGAAACTTCCTTAGTAGACCTAGTCTAAAATTCACATTCTTCATGTTTCAAGGAGTCGTCTATGAACATCTTTTAGTGTTGCCACAAGATCTCGCTTTTCTCCTATTGTTGCTAATTTGTTCATGGAACATTTTGAAGAAGTGGCTTAACTCTTTCCCCCTTAGGCCTAGATGGTGGGAATAATATGCAAATGACGCAAACCTCTATTAGCAACATGGTCTAGACAAACTTGAAGAATTCTACACAAACTTAAACAACATTTAAAAAAGCATGGAGTTTACCAAAGAAATTCAACTTGACAACCCAATTCCATTCCTTGACATCCTTCACCTCAAAAAACCAGATGGATTCCCTTCCTATTGAGTTTATAGAAAAAATTATGCATGTTGACCTTTACTTGAATGTTTTTTTCTTAGCCCCAAAAAGCAAGTGTTTTTAAAACTCTTGTCATAGAGTTATTTGAATTTATGATGAGGAAAACATTGATTCTAATTTCACTAAGGTTTCAAAACTCTTGGGTACAAGTTGAAAAACATACCTAGAGCATTCAAAGAAGTAAAAACTTATAATACCTCTACGAAAATCAAGAATTTTTCCTTTGTTTTCCATGTTGCCATTGTGCTTATTTGGAAGGCATCTCAAGTAAATTCTCTAGAATCCTATGAAAAAAAGATTTGAGGTTTTTGTTCAAACCACTCATCATTATAAGGAGCATTATCATTTCTACTAAAGATCCTTATAAAGCCTCTACACAACTTTTGGTTTTATAAGGTTCAATGCTTAGGGGGGACCATGTATATTAGTGAAATCACCCCTCTATCAACACAAGTATTAAATAACATGGTGTTGACATTAGACATGAGAGAATCAAAATTTTGGTCCCATCTAAACACTCTTACAACATAAAATGCCACATTTGTTTGGAGGATACCCAAATACTGGCAGGAGAGGATAATTGTTTAGAAGAAAGATGAAGTAGTTGAAATCTATAGGTACCCATTAAACGTTAATTGTGATTATGGTTGTTGTGTGAGTTTTGCATGGAAACCTTTGCTTACCTCTCTTAATAACAACCTTTCTCACTTGACTTGACTTCTCTTCTTTTTGCTAGTCATTTCAATTTTTATTTCTTTCCCTTTTACCCTGACACACCCCCTTGTTATCTTTTATCCCCTCCATGTTTCATCTTTCTTTCATGTCTCTCTCCCTCTCTCATTCCTTATATCTTCTATCCTGAGGCTTCATTATCTCTCACCTCTTCAAACCATTTTCAACCTTCTATAACTCATTTTTTTGGTTATTTTGTGTCTTCTACCTCCTTTCCCCCTTTGACTTTTCCTTTTCCTTTTGTTCCCCAAGTCCTTCATTTTGGATGCTCTATCTCTTTCAACCTCCATTCATCCCTTGTGGCTTCATCTTTATCTTTTTGTCTCTTTGCACCTCTCATATGTACTCAATTTATTTCCTTTCTTCACTATCTCAATAATTTTATCTTTTCTTTTCTTTTCTACCTTCTGACTTTTTTATTTTTATTTTTCTTGATTATTTATCTTCATTTACTTCTCTCAACTTTTTTAGGTTGTCAATTTCCCCCTTTTTACCATTCAATTTCTTAATCTTCAATATATAATTATTATCATATTATGTTTTTACACCATTAATCTTATGAATAAGCAAAACATACAAATATTAATAGTGATTTAGCTTTCAAACTTTAACATTTCAATTAATTTTGAAGTTAATATTCAAATTTGTTTTGTTTGTTTGTGTGCGTGCGCGCACACACACATTTATTTTGGATAAGTACTACCAAAGGGGTATCCCTCTATTAAACTGTAAAAAGATTATACAAGTGCTCATTACAGATATTTGTGCAAGATGAATCTAATTCTAGGATTAACTTCATACATCCTAGCAATTTGTACAGAAAAGAATAGATCCTCATTGGCTTCAAGGAAAGCCTAAAAATCCTCCATATTGTTCTGATTAATACCTTTCTTGAAGAGGCCCCATGCCGCCTTCATCTTTCCTTTCTTTCCCTTAGCCTCTAGATCAAATAAACCAGTCGACAATCTTGATAACAACAACACCATGAGATTATCAATGGCATTCAAGACCGATCGATAGTAAGTAATTAGGAGTGATCTAAAATCTACCAAATTTGATTCCCCATAAACCGTCTCTGAGAGTTTGTACGACTAGTGAAAAAATGCATCATATACCAATTTGTGCACATGTCCATTTACCCACAACGATACACCAACCACGTTCATTATTGCCTCTTTCGCCTTATCCTCGCAGTGTCTGAATAGTCTTCTAATCTGTTGATCGCCTGATTCCTCTTCACAATCACATTAGACTCCAAAGTGGCTTGCCATTTTCCTTTGCCTTCTAAGACTTGCACACCTCTATTTAATATCCAACATCATATGGTCGGTTAGAGCCAAAGCTTGTCTCAGAGAAACAAGCCTTCGGGGAGTCAGTTCAATCTTGCTTAATCGTCTTTTGAACCAACTACTTCCCCAAATCTACAATTTTGTAAACGCCAGCACATCGATCCCATATATTCTAAACATCACTCTCCCCTGCCATCAGTATAAAGTACCAAAAGTGCTTTGGGATAGAAGCACAATCCCAAAGAAGATAAGCAAAATAAGTAGACAATGGTCAACTCCCAAAGACAAGACCACCGTGGGTGGAAGTGACCTTGAGATAGCAACTCGTTACCATCTATCCAAAAAAATGGTCAATTATGATTTTTGAATTGTCCTCTCTATCACATTTCTTCTCTTTATAACCAACATACTTAGCCCTATGACCACACCCCATTATTATATCCATCATCATCTTAGCAAACCTAAGTGAGCGATCCTTCTTTATATCACCAACATACTTGGCCCTTTAACCACAACCCATTATTATATCCATCATCATCTTAGCAGACCTAAGTGAGCAATCCATCAAATAATGCCTAATTAAGTCCTAAGAGAGTCAAGTGACAAAAATTGTACCTATCACTTCCTTTTCTTTTGACATCAATTCCTCCAATTTTGACCAATAGTGCATGGAGGCATAAAATTCCTCTGCACTCTCTTGCATTACCCCATGGTTGGCCAAAAGATCGGTTGCATAGTTTGTCTCCCTATATACATGGGAGATTGTAAAATCTTTTAGTTTATCCAAACTATACCATATCTTGATTAGCCATGGCTTCAATTTCTAGTTTTGATGTATATTTTGCAAAAGCGCTGATGCATATTTGTGAATCACCTTCGATGTCCACTTACTTCAATCCTTTATCCACACACAACCAAAGCTTGCAAGCCAATGCTTCTATTTTCACCTAGTTGTTAATTGTGACATCCAATTTACGCGAAAGAGGCCATATGCATCCTCATTGTTGTTCCTAACAATGCATCCCACCCTAGTTAGCCCCATATTTCCTTTTGCTGCCTCATCAAAATTGAGTTTTACCCTTTCTTTCCTAAGGGCTATCCATCTAGACTCTCTTCTTGTTTTTTCTTTATTTTTTATGTTTCTAGATGGCATTTTTAACTTTCCCCTTTTCTTCTGAATCTATTTGTCCCAGCTTGTGAAATGAGTTTTCGGTTTAACATGTCGATTGACATTTCTAACTTCACATATGCCATCTTCGATCTTTTTCAATCACCACCTCGACACTTAGTCTTTTGCTCACAAAATATTATCTTATTCCTCTCCTTCTAAATGTATCACACAGGCATGGAAGGAATCGTAAGCCAAATGTCTACTCAGATAACATTTCTTATCCTGTTTGGCCAATGATCCCCTTGTCTTGGGGACACCCATCTAGTGACTATTGGAGCTAATCCCAACACTTTGATGCAAAAGGATAAGATAGCAAAAGACGATTAGTGAGCTATCCATCAACCCATCACATAGGGCATATATTTGGTCTTAGAAGCCCATTTTGATTAGTCTATCACAATTCAAAATACATTTTTGTAGTGTAATTCAAAGTAAGGCACCAACTTTTGAAAGAATCCCCTTTTGCCAACTTGGTTTTGTTGGCCAACCCACTACATTTCTGTTCCTTCTGAATGACATAGCCAGTTTTGACTGAATACTCTCAAGATTTCTAACTACTCTATATGATCTCATCCCCCCTCCCCCCCTTTGAAAGAATAATCTTACACTAGTTGAGTGCTCTCGCTAAAATATCTTAATCATCCCCTAGAACTGGGAGCACAAATATATCTATCCATTGATAACTCTCCCCATCACCTAATGCATCCTTCCTAACATAATCCACTACTTTTTCGCCCAAACAAGTCGAAGACCATATAAATCCACTCAACCCCGCCCAAAACATCTTTAATCGGTACGTTGCCATTCCACATGTCGTATCAAAAGTTTGCTCGCTTTCCATTATTGACTCTCTAGGTTAAATGTTTTGTTATTGTTGTTCTACTCTCCCACAAGAACTTGCAAATGATAGAGACACCTTGAGAATTGGCAAGAGTTAAAATCCTACTTGGGTGTGAATCATCCAAGTACTTATTTTGCACCAAAGCTTTCCTGACTCCCTATACATCTTCCAAGCTAGTTTTGCCGCTAGAGCCAAATTTCATATTTCCATTCTATGTAGCCCTACTCTTGTGATGGTCCATATTCCCAAATTGCATCATCTTGATCATTTTAAAATTTTTCTTTAACTCTTCTGAAACCATCTTTCTTTTCTTGATCACATTTCACTTTTCCATCTTCACATTTAGGAATCCTTCTTCTTTTGGTGCATTTCCATCCTCAACTCCGAAATCTTTCACCTTGAATATTCTTGACCTTGATTTTTTGATTCCCTTGCACTAGTGGGATATCTTTCTCCTTCATTTGTTTGCTTGCTTCATTCTAAATCATTTCACAAGCTTCCTCTTGTTGTAGTTGTTGTCTTCACATTTCCATGCTTATCCTTGAGATTTTGATCCTATTGTCGTTGTTGAGTCTTTATGTTGCAATGTTGATCTTCTTTTCATAAATCTTCCTTGAACTTGATTACTTCCATGTTGTTGTTGTTAAGTCTTTCACATCGTAGAGTAATCCCCTTTGTTGGCTCTTTTCACATGGTGAAGTTCTTGATGTTTATCCTTCATGTCTCCTTGAATGTTCATCCTTCACATGTACATTATTGAATTTCCTAGTCATGATTCCTCAAAAGATCAAACACCACAAATCACTAATTTTGTAAATATAAACATATGTTAATCCAAAATAAAATGCAAGTGAAATAAAATAAACATTGAAAAAATGAAACCTGGACTTCCTCTTGCACACTAGGATGGGGTTAGGGCTTGGTCATGGATTTCCAAGCAGAAATTCATGACCACCAAGGAATTCCAACTTGAAATTAATTCACTTCCTTTACTTGTTTCCTTGTATGATTTGATAAATTCTCCTTGATTCGATCTCCTTTTAAAAGTCAACTTGCATATCTTCTTTCAATATTGCCTTGTGTTTTGGTTGAGCCATTTCTCTTTCCTTGTTTCCAATATTGCTTATGCATACTTGGGTGGAAAAACAAAGAAGAGAAGGAATTTCACCTTGAGTGCATTTCCACACCCTTCACAAAATGTTGTGGGCACGATTTCATGTATGCCAAGGAATCCTTGAGCATGTTTGAGGTCCTCTTAAGGACAACAAAGGGCACAATTCAGAACTAGGGAGGAAATTCCTTCTTGTTGAGCACATTTTCACCATGCAATGGAAATTTCATCATTGAAGGGTGCAAATTAGACTAGGAGAGGAATTTTTTTTCTTGAGCGCGTTTGGAGCATGGAGAGGAAATTCATCCTTTGAGCGTAGTTTCATGCTTGAATGAAAATATTGGGTGGAATTTCACCTAGGACAGGGAATTTGTAGGCTTTGGAATGAAAATCTCCATTTTGGAATGGAAATTGATCTTTGGAGAGGAAATTGATCTTTGGAAATGGAAATTGTGAACGGAAATTCACCATGTAGAGGGAATCCCTGAGCGATAATTCATCATTGAATTGCATTCCTTTCTTTAAAAGTGGATTTCCTTATTTTTCCAAACTTCACATTTTTGCCTTCTTTTTCCTTGATGATTCGTTAATGGATGTTTGTGCTTGATAAGCTTTCCTTTAGCACCTCTCTTCCAGATAATGTATGGGATTTGTTCCAATCATGGCTAATCTTATACTCATCCTCTCTTTTTGCATGTATTTGGAAAGTGATCCCATCCATAGTAGTATGGTCACTTTGGTGGGAAAGAAATAAGCGTATTTTTAGAAAGCAAACATCTCCTCTTTCTGATGTTTTCAATTATATTGAAAGATCAGTATCAGAATTGGTTAATGCTCATGTTTCAAATCAGTTCAATTTAAATAGGGAATTTATTTCTTGGGATGGTCAAGTTATTAATTGTTGGAAGGGCATCTCTATTCCTGTATCACCTTGTCTTCTGAGAGTGAGAACTAGTAAAATTGATAGAAATAAGGTGAAATGGTGTCCTCCGGATTCAATGCATTTCAAATTAAATTTTGATGGCTCCTCTAAAGGGAACCCAGGTGATGCAGGGATAGGAGTGTCCATAAGGGATCACATAGGATGTGTTTTTGCTTTGAAATATGCTTTTATTCCACTGGGTACTAACAACTTTGTAGAGACATATGCTTTACTTGAAGGTATTCTACTAGTAAAAAAACTGAACATCTCTTATATTAACATTGAAGACAATTCAACTATTATTATCAATGCTTGCATAAAGAGAAATATTGACAATTGGCAGATAAGATATTTACTTGAACAAGCATGGACACTAATTGATACATTTACAAACTTTACCATTTCACATGTGTATAGAGAAGGGAACCGGGTTGCAGATGATTTGGCAAATATGGGAAGTTCCAAGGAGGAACTTAATATGATGGGTCCGAATTGTGATTTCGATTCTTATCCAATTCTTAAGGGGAAAATTTTGGAGGATATGGGTACAGGATAATATTACATATAGCTATGCAGTGGTCTTTTTCATAATGATATAAATTGGTATGTGTGGTATTATAAGTGCAGGGTCCTGTGGTTTTGTTGTATCTGTATATTGTGAAGGAATGTTGATTTGAGAAGCATGCTGGATTGTAAGTTGGATAAATGCATAAGTGAGACAGATTGTGGACTGCTATGTAAATGTGTACAACTCTCATGATGTTTTGGTTCGGACTGCATCTTGTTCAATATATTCCAGAAAGCATTCAATACTGGGGGATGCTTTATGGCACTCGGTATTCTGTACATTATAAGATATTGTATTTTTTGGCATATTTGAGACTTAAATCTCACAACCTTTCTATGTATTGTAGAGCAAGGATCAAACTTTTTCTTACTGGTTCTTTTCTTCGGGAGTTCTGTGAATCAACTTTATATAATAAAATATATTAAGTGGCACTGCCACCTTTTTCAAAAAAATAAAATAAAATATTGACAACATTTCTAACACTAGATAACTTTGACAACATTTTGCAATATTTGACAATTTTATTGTTGCACTTGATAACATTTCTTGCACTTTGTCGAGTGAACATTATGAATTCCCTCAAGATCTTTCTCTGCACTTCCTCATCCCAAAGGTTGCTTATCCATAGATGTCCAACTTAGACTTCCAATTAGAGATTACCTGTAGTACCCCTGCCCTAATCTATTTCTAACCTTGGTTTAATCTTGATCAGTTTATCTTAATATTATGTTATAGTCAGATGTTGAATTAACGCATAGCTATTGATGTGGTTTCACACTAGTTGCATGCAGGTTGTTAGTGTACCTATTTCGTGGTATTAATATCGGGCTAACGCTTTCATTTAATTTTATATATGCATGCATGTATGACTCTTGGTTGCAGGAGATTTCAGGTACAATGCCACATGAGTGCGAGGTTCGTCTTCACCTGGATTGCAGGTTTGAGTGTACCTTTTTAATCCTTAGAGTTGGAATAGGTGGTCGTAAGACCCTAGTTGACCTTAGTCGTGCTCCAGTGAGCATCGCCAGTCGTCGTCGGTAATCCCTTTTTGTTTGGGTTTGCGAGTCGTCTGTTTGGTTGACCTTCTCGGTTTGCGTGCTTGGTGTGTTTGGATAAATTGATTTATTAGTCCTTAGTAATTATCTTGATTATATATGTATTTGTGCATTAGAGATTTATGGACTAAATTAATTTGGTTTCCGTTGTTATTGGATTTCTCGTTTTAGATTGGGAGTAAGTTCGATTAAATGACTGATCTTGAATATTTAATGCATTTTATATATACTGTTGAAAAAGAAAGTTTGGTATTTAATCGCAATAGACGTAATTGCATTCTGTTGGATTCTGAAATTTGAAAGATTAAATTTGATTAAATGAGAAAATCGATTTTTAATTGAAAAGGCAAGTCGATTTGTTGTTGTAATTAGAAAAGGATTAAAATTTGAGAATTATTTGTAAATAAAAATTTTAATTTCCAAAAATAGAATTTTTGGTCAACTCTTCCATATAACCCAAAATTTGGGGAAAATATTGGGGGATGGACATTTTGGAGAAATTTTGGTTGGAAAGAAATTTTGGAGATGAATTTGGGGATTTTGGATGGAGAAGGAGGATTTCGGTAGCTGGAGATTGGGACTCCTCAGCAGATCTTGCCAGGAACGCGAGATCAGGTAGGATCCAATTCTCAATTTTTTTTAGTTATTGTTTAAAATGGAAATGGGGGTTTTGAATGTTTTCTTGCTATCTTGGTTTTGGATTCTCCATCGAATGCCATGCTTATGAACTGATTTAGTAAATTAACCAGCTTGGCTGGAAGTGTTTTTGAAGTGTTGTTAATTCCTCTTTTCGTTTGGGCGTTTGAAACCCTTGGGTGTTTGTAAAGAATGAGAAACCCATCAAGAAAATATGATATCAAGCCCTGTTCGTTTAAACCGAACTCATAGTAAATCGAAATTTATGTTCTTTATGAAATTGTGTGCTGGGCGTTTGTGTTTATTTACGTACTGTGTGTTTTAAATAGCAAATTTATTAAAAAGACCAACTGTGCGTTTCTTGTTTTGCCGAACTGGGCGAACTAATTTTTAGCGAAACCCTTGGTTGGGGTTGGAGGGCGGGGAGCGGAGCTCCACCCGCTCCTCCTCCCCTCCCCCTCGCGTTTCCCCCTTCTCCCGCTCAGCAGCACAGCGGCTGCGGCTCACGGCGGTGGCCGCAGGGCACCGCGGCACCTGCGGGCACCACCGTGAGCGCCGCCGCGGGTATCTCCCCGGCTAGGGTTAGGGCACGGCCGCCCTCCCTCTTACTTTTAAATGCGTTTTTTTTAAAATCATAGTTTTTAACATGTTTTTTTTTATGTATTTTTTTTTCATTAAAAAAAAAATGCATATGTTATGTAATATCATTTTGATGTATGTTATTTTAATGTTGAGTTTTAATTAGTTCTTAATTTTGATTAAGGAGGCATTAATCGTCACAAATGTTAGTTTGATAATGATTAATTTTATAATAGAGCTTATAGGTTAATTGTTATTCAACTTCATTTCGTGACTTATGCCCTCTTTCCAATTAAGTTCTACGACTGTAATATTGCAATTTAATATTGTCGATTATTCTCTGATTGATCTTGGCTAATAAATTAATATCTTACCTTCTAGCTAATTAGAGCATTTGGCTAATTAAGGTAGTATTGTTTAAAAACATAATAGAGAATAATTACTAATTGATGTTGTTAAATATTACCTTAGAACATATCATTTGAGTAATTGAGAAGTAAGTGAAATAATTATCGTTGGGTATTTGAATTTAAACGATATGCTTTGGAAATGATTATCTCCATTTAGATTCTCTTTCTACATTTTTATTTCCGTCATCCGTATAATGCATCTGGGCTTGAGAAATAATACGAAACTGTAGAGGTCGGTTTTAGACCAGTATGTTAATGATGTTTGTTGGAGATTAAATATCTTAATTGATAGATTAATGGTTGTCTGAGTTTTATTAATATGAATTTGGTTTAAAAACTCTTTATGGCTTTATATGTCTGTTCGATGCTTTGAACCTTCAAGAGTTAGAAAACCAAGAACAACCTATCCCTAGATGAGGTGGATAACTGTAAGCTGATTTAGATCTTGTAGAAAACTTGATTGACTTGTAATGATTAAATCAATTTGAGGAAATATTGTCTTTTCTGATTGTTGCGTTTCGAGTTTAATTTCTGTATTCGCCTTTAATTATGGAATGGCAAGAGTGGTTTGTTTGATAGGGCCCTGTCGTATGAAATGATTTGGGGTACCTGTTTCAGTCCTTTGTTCCGAGTTGACTGTTGTATTGTGGTAGTGTCGTTGTTGATCATATCCTTGTGTGTGAGTCGAATGATGATTGTGGTTGACCGTTGTTGGTCGGGTCTCTAGTTAGAGTACCGTCAGTAAGTGATTACCCTTGAGTCGTGTTTGACCAGATGATTGTTTCTCTCTTCTTGAACTCCGTTCGTCTGACCATGTGTATTCCTTGGTTTTGAGTTCGTCTGAGTATAGTCTAGTGTCGTATGGGAAAGTGGCTTTCGATTGGGGGCCGCGCCCAAAGTGGCTGCTGGGTAACCCGTCGAAAGTGAGTCTAATAAGTGATAACCTTTAAGTAGATTAGAATGTAATCTCTAAGTAAGATAAATGTGCCTCACACATGAGACGAGTGCTATGATAGATTCGACATGCTGTGAGAAGGCCTGAAATGGCAAACCATCTTCCTTGTCTTCACAAGAGGATGTGTGGGTCCACATGAGGCTTGGATGGGCCGGAAGCTTGGATTAGGTTGCCAGGGTAACCCAATGTATGGGGCCGGGACCTATGAAGACTTGCCATGGTATCCATACCAGGTTGTGTGATGACACTTGTCCCTACGTTCGCTAGCGTGTTGTCGTTTTGTCCTGTTAGGAGTACCTTTGTGAGTCGTCCTTTTGTCTCTGCCCTTGTGAGTGTCGGTTTCATGTTAGACCTTGGGTGGTGATGGCTCAGTTTTATGGATGCTCTCATGGACCTCTTGTTTTAGCTTTGATTATGTTCAGCTGGATCCTGTTCTTTTCAAGGATCGTTTATGTATTAATTGACCGATGCGGTCGTTTGTATATTGCTTATGTATCGCCTTGATGGCTGGATTGTATTGGTGTAACCTCTTGTATTCTTAACTTTATTAATTATCAGAGGGGTCTTGCAGTTGAGCAGACCCGAAGATGTAGCCCTTTAGGGGTGAACTCCGAGATCATTATGGTGTTATGTGATGTATTCTCTTATGTTTCCTTTATTCAGCTTTATCATGTATGATTAACTTATGTTAGAATGGTTAAGTGGATAATTGGAATTAACTATAAATGCTTATATTCAGTCCTTTCTTGAATGCCATGTTGATCGAATGCGTAAGTGGTTTAGATGAGATTTATCGTAGATGCTAGTATGCAATCGTCTTTTGAAATGCAATAAGTTGGAATATGAAAGAATGTAACTTAGAGTAATGAATTATACTCAGTGGTTGTTAAGGAATTTAAATATGCTTGGAAAGATCTCTTATGTTATGATGAAATCCTAGTGTATTAGAATGTTAGATGTATGGTTTGTAATTTTTAAATGAAAAGCTTGAATGAAGATTATGAATGGATCTTAATGATGAATCTTCGCTTGTGATTTATATTTCCCTCTTTTGAAAGGAATTATCCTGATTATGCATTATCTCATTATTAAGATATTCAGCTTTTGGATTAATTGTGTGAGTTAAGTGAATTGTGAAATTTAAGTAATCTCGTTGGGAAACTCTTTAGGTGTTAGTTGATGTCTTCCGCTATGTAATCTGAATCTTTGATATCTTGTTGCATCTTATGTGTTGTAACTTTAAAAAAAATAAAATTATTGCACTCTATTCTTGAGTTATGGCTTAATCCCTTCGGGGTTTCCTGGCGGGGCATTACATTACCCCTAGTCTTGAATTTAAACAACTTCCATTTTCATTCCCTGGAGCAATTGCATATTTTTAATCTCAAGTAAGGAATTTTTCCTAGTCTAGACAATGGGTTGCATATTTAGTTCTTATCCTGGACTTGGAATTCCTGACTCAACTTCCCCATTCCTGACCTAAGACTTAGTGAATTTCTTGACTCGATCTATTCAACTCCAAGGACAAAATTTCAGACTCAGTCATTTGAAGGGTTTCTCAACATTCACTTTGGACTGACAAGACATCACCCTCCTTAAGATCTAGGAGATAAAACTATTGCCAAACTATGCAAATGAAGCAAAACACCTCTACTAACAAGCAAAAAAAAGGGGATCCCCATTCCCAATGGGGCGATGTGTGAAAACATCACCACACTTTTCCAATATAGCTATTGCTTTGCTTGTCATCCAAAAGCAAGACATTACATAAATTGGTACTACCATAGGACAAATTTGATCATGACTATCCTGCTAGCCAATAACAACCACTTGCTTCTCCATGCCACGATCCTATTTCTACAATTATTGAGAGTATCTTCCCAATGAGAAGTTTTGCATATTCCAGTAAAAAAAGGGCCCCCAAGGTGCTTTGAAGGGAGAGACAATATAGAGAACCCCAACAAGTTGGCAATCTTTTTTGCATTAGCTTCTTTGTATTAAAGAAAAAGATCTCTAATTTTTCCTTATTTAATGTCTTTCTTGAATTCAATACATTTTTTTTCCAATACCATTTTATCACTTTGGTCTCTCTTAAGGCCTCTTCGAACAACATGGTATCATCAACAAACTGAACATGCGAAATGGGTTCAATACCATCTGCAATATTGATTCCATTCCATAGATTAGCAGCCACAAGCTACTTAAAATAAAATCCCATTGCCTTAGCCACAATGACAAAAAAACAGGGACAATGGATCCCCTTGCCGAAGTTTGTTGGTGGCATCAAAGAAATTACACTTTGAGCCATCGACCACAATCAAGAAACATGGAGTAGAGATGCACACATAAATAACTTCCAAGCATGATTTATTAAAACAAATTTTTTTAATTACTTCCATAAGAAAATCCCAATGTACTCTATCACAGCTTTACTAATATCAAGTTTGATAAGGATACCTTTCATTTGATCGGTTGCGATAGTGTGCAAGGTCTCAAAGTTGACAATAATACTATCAATTATCTCTTGTCTTGGTGTGAAGCCATTTTGTTCCTTTGAAATAAGCTTCCCCAGAATCCTTTTCAACCGATTTGCCAAAGCTTTTTCCGTAATTTTGTATATTGTATTACATAGTGAGGTCAACCTATAGTCAACAAATGAGATGCATTCCAACTTTTTTGGTATCAATGCAATCAACATGTTGTTAATATCTTTGACAACCCTCCTCTTTCTCATATTCTCTCCAAGTCTTTATACCTCCTTGCCAATGAAACACCAACACTCCTGATAGAATTTTACCAAAAAACCATTTGGGCCAGGGGACTTCTTCATATTCAATTGGAAAGACACCAATCACATCTCTTCTAAAGAGAAAGGAGAATTTAGCACCTGGTTTCCTCTTTCACCTATGATCTCTAGGATGCATGATAGAATGGATTCATCCCACCTATTGTTATCCAATCCCTCATGAGGCCAAAAGCGAGCCAAAAAAAACACCTTTTCTGCCTCTATGGACTGTTTGTCACTCACTAAGGATCCATATTTTTTTAATCTCTTCCACCTTGTTTCTTGCTTTGCATGCCCTTGCAAAGGAGTGTAATTTTTTTGTATTTGCATCTCCATCCTCGATCCAAGTCTCTTTGGCTTTATCTCTCCAATATAATTCTTCCCTAGCTAATAGTTCAATGTGCCAATCTTTGAATTTCCTCTCGTTTAAGTAATCATCTTAGAACATCCCATATTTAATCACCTTTTTGTTTAAACTTTTTATTTCTCTCCACTTTTTCTTTTTTTTTTTGAAAATATGTTTCTAAAACATTCTTTATTCCATCTTTTTAGCTTGGCTTTGATATAGTTTAGCCTTTTCATGAATTCGAAACTGATTGTTCCTTTTGAGATCTTAGCTTCTTTTTACCCCTCATTGAGCTATTTTACCAGACTCCTATCATGCGACCACATACTCTCAAATTTAAAATACCATTTTGTAGGTCTTTCACTCATTAGAATAACCAATAACACTAGGAAATTATCAAAAACAACAACAAGGATAATCTGCAATTCATTGCTAAGTATGTTTGCCAACCATTCTTGACCACACAAAAATCTATTAATCTTTCTAATATATTAGTGAGCCTTCCCTTTGTTTTGTCCAAGTGTATAGTCAATTCTTGGGAATGCACTCCACCACCTCAACATCTTTGATGAAGTTTCTAAAGTCCAAAATGACTTTATTTACTATGTTTAGCCCTCCACTCTTTTTACTTAGGTCTAGGATTGCATTGTAGTCACCACTAAGAATAACCTTTTTATTTCCTAGTTTATTAATTTTTGCATTAATACTTTTCCAAAATTTCAATTTTTTGGTTTGGATCAGCTCATAAATGTTAAATAGTGGAAATTCAATATCAACATTATGACTTTTGACCAATAACAACATCTACTTTTGATTAGATTCAATTAATATGATGTCAACGCTACTTGTAAACCACATAACCCAAGACCACCAACAATTCTGTGAGCATCCTAGAATAAACCCAACCATTGCTTGCAATACTTAATGAAATCCTTTCCTTCATTATAACTTAATTTCGTTTCGTAGAGTAGAATTATGTCTACCATCATTTTATTCGATGTGGTGCTTCACCAAGCCCTTAACATTCTACATGACAATTTTCATTTCCTTCCAAGGGAGGTCTTAGCTCCCTTGGATCTCAACATATATTCCTTGATACTATTAAGGCCTTTTCTGAGGCTTCTTTTTCTCTCTTTTGTCTATTCGTCTTTATGCCATTTCCTTTCTTGGATTTACCCAAAGCCTTCAAAGTCAATTAGCTAACACATCATGGATCAATTTCCCCAAGGTCATCTGAATTTGAGAGATCCTCGACTAAATCCATATCTTCATCCGGTGTCAATATTGTTATCTACCAACCTCGTCTCCATCCCATTTTCTTCCAACAATTCTTGTGTTTGTCCTTTCATCTTCTTAGGAATTTATTGCACATATTTCCTTTTGTCCCTAGCTCATTTTCTGAAGTAGTCTTGGCAACGGTTAGAAGAAGCATGCCAGCCACACCAGTACTCCTATAAGACCTAATTTAGGTTCCCTTCTAATATACTTCTCTAACTAGGACATATTGCAAATTTGTCACCTTCGCCTCCATATTCAAGTTAATATATATGCTAGGCGATAAATTGGTCAGATCCGAATTGTTTGGCTTACTAGATATTGATAAGTTTGTTGAAATTTTCTTAAGAATCCACTTCTACACTGATGCCCTAGGAAAATTCAATTCATTGTGCATTCTACTTTTGCATCAACTACGAATTTAGTCATAGTGTCATAAATTGTATTACTTTAATTATGAGTCAAATTTCACAGTCTTTGTGTCATTTCAGGGTGAACTCACAATGTTGGTTCCCACTTTTTGGTACATCTTGATTTTTGCTGAAATCATACATTTTTAGAAAATATAATGATTTAAGCTTTAAGAGGTCCCATTTGAAGTAATTGATTGAAGAGAGTTAGATCAAAGGCTCTTAGATCAAAATTTCTTGGATAGAACCTCTCTACCTCTAAATCATACTTGCAATGGAGTCTCCTTTGCATCTATCAAATGTCGATAAAAAACCAATTTTACATTAGCTTTTGGGGGGGTCAAATGAATTCATTTATAAGTTTTATTTTTTTTTAAGTATTTAGTCCTTATTATAAGCTTTCCAAATAGTATAATTTTTAATATATTTAATTTCATTAATATATATATATTTTTTTTTTTTGATCGGTAATTGGCCGAAGCCTAAATAGCTTTTGACTGGAGCTATGAACCAGTGGGGACACAGTAGGGGGCCCCATCCCCATTACATATCTTTTGAATTATTATTATTACTATTATGTTTGATTGGATTGACCCCAAGACCTTCCTCATCCTATGGAAGGCCAAGAGTCACAACTTAGAATTCCACTTCAGATGTCCCTATTGGGAATTGAACTTGGGTCTCCACAGTGAGAACCTAGTGTTTTAACCAGTTAAGCTCAACCCCTAGGACAATATATTTTTATTTTATTTCTTATGAATGTAGGTTTTTCACCGAACATGAACTTTGTTCAATGCATTGGGAAAAATAGTAAACTAATTCAAAAAAATTCTGAAAAATATCTATGCACTAGGTATCGATGTCTTCTTTCTAACAAAAAAATAAAAATAAAATTGAATTTTGATATATATAGAACAAGTTATGTGTTCAAACGTACACCTATATCTAAATTATAATTAGTTGGACTTCAAAACTTAATAAAATGAAAAATATTCAACATATCACTATCAAAACAACTGCATGCCCTGGGTATTGATGTTCCAAACCAAATTTTAAAATAATTCAGTTTTTATCATTTATAAAAAAAAAAGTTATGCATTTCGGGATGCACATCACTCTTAAAAAATATTGTTTTCTGTTAAAAACTACTTTTTGAGAGAGATGGAAAAATCAATAAAATTTTATTCAAAAAAATTTGAAAAAAAAAAAAAATTAGAATCTACAAACAAGATGTTACAAATCACTAGTTTACATCATCTTCAAATTCTTAACGGTTTAAAAGTTATAGGTGTCGAAAAGTGAAGGTTTTTCAAAATGTTCATCTAAGTGTCAAAGTTGGTCAAAAAGTGGGAACCAATATTGTGAGTTCACCCTTTAGTTTTCCCATTCCTCTAAGCATTTTGGGACCTTTTATTGCCTTGAATTAATCCTCAATTCAAGAATATGATTCCTATCTTACTTTAATACTTCAACGCACTCCTCTTTGGGCCCTTATTTTAAGTGTTCCCCTTTTTCTATATCATTTTAAGTCTATATTGGTCCTATCTCATTTTAAATTTCAAAGCATTTTTCCCACACTTAAATATTGTCAATCCTAATATAATTTACAAATTTGATATCAAGGCCCTATTATCTTGCTTCCTCTAAAATTTAGGCCTAGTTTGTCGAGACTTTGACAATTTCTATACAATGTTCAATGCTTTTTGGTTGAAATCTTGCAAGAGTACCGTGTCAGCCTTGACATTTCTAGATCTATCCTTGATGTTGGGATACAAACATTGTAAGTTGGCCTAAAAGTGAAATTACCTTGAAAATCCTTTATAAGACATCATTACTAATTCATTTCATCATCTCTTTATATCTCATTCTTATAATTCAAGAGCTATTATTCCAATTCTAGAGTAGATCTGAGTATAAGGAGAAGCTAACTACAACAAGGCATCTTTAATTATATTTTCATGATGGATTTTGTTATGATTTATCATGTTATTGCATCGACGCATGGATGACTTATCCTAAGAGCATTGCATCATCAATATCATTAATCTTGAGGTAATATTGTTTGGGTTCAACACATTACTTCACATTAATATTTCTTTCCTAATCATCATTGTTGTAGGGATAATTCCAACCCAAAGTTTGACCAAGGAAAACCCCTATACAACTCAAGACCATTTTCCTCTCCTTTTGTGCATTTGCAAGCTCAAAAATAGGCTTTAGGCTCAGTTTGAAAGAACAAGAGCACAATATATATAAAGAGAGAGAGACAAATACAACAAGACATAGTTTAGTAGAAAAGAGGACTAAGGTTCTTAGTGCCATAGTCCACCTATTTTGACTTGAAAGTTGACCATAAGGCAAGTGGGGAGCTCTTGAGAATATTTGACCCCTGTTTTACACCTAGAAACATGTCTGGACTAGAGAACCTAGCCACAATGCCCACCCATTTTGAGCTCAAATTTCTTTGACAAGTTCCTCTCTGCATCCCCTTTCCATTTGTATACATGTCAGTTTATTTCTAGATCTGCATGTATCTATTTATGTTGTTTATTGTCAATATTCCATTATTTACCCTAGTTCTTTGCATCTATCTTATATAGTCAATCAAACATAAAATGGAACAATCAACCATTATACCCAGCTCTCCCAAGGGTTTATAGTTTAACTAATTGATTATTCTCCAATGTAATTGGTGGGATTGGGTTTGATTCCTAGTTTGCATGCTTAGACTAGTGAGCCCCATTTCCACTACATTACATTTTGGTGAACTCAACATATCTTGCACTTGCATATTTCTGATTTTTATTTCCAAATATGATTTTGCATGAAATTATCAAATTTAGATGCATTCATTCATTGTTTATATACTTGCATTGGCTAAAAAGTTGTAAAAATTGCACATTGTTATCTCTTATATCATGCATTTTGCATATGTTATCATTTGAAAAAGAAAATTGTTTCATTTTATTTCCATTTAGTTAGTTTCATGATGCATATGTTTCATAGATGTGATAGTGGCCTAGCCTCCCTTGTGTCACTCTATCCCTTTCCTAAAGATCCTCCTCCATGAGGACATTTTGGCGAAAGAAAAGACTATTAACACTTCCTTAAAAAATCTTCTTCTTAGGGATGAAGCTTTGAGGAATGATGTTGATTCTTCTCCTAAAATGTACTTCTTGAATAAGGATATCTCAGTGCAAGAGAATGATATCATGGCTACCTTTCCAAGTGATACCTTACCTTCTTTTGATTTTTGTGACTTTCCCTCAAGAGATGAATCGTTAATGAGTTATGTTTGTTTGTCTCCTAAAGTTTGTCTTACTCATGAGAATACCTTGGAGCAAGAGGATGACACCATTAAGACTTCTCTTAATGACACTTTGCCTACCATTAATTTTGATGACATCCCTTATGGAGATAAAGTATTGATGAATCATACTTGTTGTTGTCCCAAAATTGATCCTATTCATGAACATATTTTGGTGCAAGAGAAAGATATCACTAACAAGGTTTCTAATGCTCTCTCTCCTAAAGATGAAGCTTTAGTGGATAAAGAAACCAACCAAAATCAATTCAATGCTATTCATATTCCTAGTCATATGAAGCCTAAAAATGTTGTTTACCTTTGTCAAGATTTCCCTCAACCTCAAAGAAAATAAGTGATTATTGTTAAAGGTAGTGTGAATCAAAAACTCGATTATCATGTAGTAGCTCACACATATAACACTCAAAACAAGAAGCAAGATTCCAATGTTCTTCCCACTTCTTACTCATTTCTTCCTCCACCCCCTCATCTTTCACAACATGTTGGTAAGGAGTATGATCTTGTTGAGGAGATTTATGCTACTCCAACTAAGATCTCCCTTTGGGATTTGATTCAAATTTCACCTACATACCATGGCATGCTCCAAGAAATCTTACAAAAGGAAGTTGTCTTACCTTTTTCTAGAACAAATGATGTAGCATTCATTCTTGATCACATGAATGAAACAAAGATCAATATTGTGTTTTCTCAAGATAGTTGACTTTTTTGGAACTTCAAAATGAATATGATCCTCTTATGATCATTGTCATCATCAATGGAATTGCAATAAGACAAACTTTAGTGGATATTGGATTAGGTCATAATGTTTGTAGCATTGACTTGTTGTGCAGAATCAAAGTGGATACCTCTCTTATTCAACCCGATTCTCTTCCTATTCGTGTCTTTGATAATGTTGGTAAGAAGTTGTTAGGTACTATTGAAAATATGTGTTGTCATTGATGTTAACCTGATATTTGACAATATATGTTGTCTTGGATTGTTGTGGTCATTGATGATATGATTGAGTAGAACATTATTGTAGTGGTTGAGGAAGTGTCTGTTGGTATTAGTTGTGTGACTGGCATGTATGAACTATATGTATGGCGGAGTAGATAATTGAGGATGTTATGATGAGACTGCATTGGCTATTATTTGTCATGGGTATTGTTTGTATGTTGTTGTCATGATTTTCTTAACTGGTATGAAGAGGTCGATGAGAGGAACATATGGATATTTATTGTAGATTGTATGTAGATGTTCACCTCCTTGGTGTTTGATGTCTAGAATGTGTTAGTTGTATTAATATTGTTGTTAATGAATGATGGTAGTGAATATAACTAGCTAGATTGAGATATTAAGATGAAGATTAGATGCATGACAAGATAATGAAGATGATGTATTGAATGAGTGGGTATTATTTCCATAACAATTTTGGTTCCTAGAAGTCTGATGGAGCAAGTTGGTATAAGAAGTATGTAGTGATGTCTGCTTGGAAGAATGCTATGCATTCCTCTACTTTTGTAGATATGGTCTTGCAGACTTGGATATAATATTTGTTATGTGGAGATTGCACTTTGATATTTTCTAGTCCCTGGTGTTACAATTGGTTTGGTTGGTAATTGTTGTTGGATAACAATTTGGTTCTCTATCAAAAGTTTAGGAAATGCTCCACGTTTCTCCGCATTGGTGTTTTGGTGTTGCAGCTTGGAGGACATATTTACAATGCCTGTGTTGTGTCTCAATTCAATTATCAGATGGTGATGTGGTGTACAAGTACTTATATTATGTTTTGTGTTTGATTGGCTCTCCAAAATAAAGTGTATAGTACCAATTATGTTGTGCCAGTATAATCTTGATATGAAGAAGTGAAATAAGAATTTGAGAGTGTTGTTAGATGTTCATGGAACATCCTAGTGTGCTCCGCATGATGTCAAATGGTATGTTTGATGTCACATGGTGATTGAAATTTTTGTTTTTGGGTCATTACTTTGGTTTGGTTGACTAGTGTGGTTCCTTGGCATGTAGTGAATCCTTGGATGTATCTGCTTGCTTACAAGTTTGTGTTGCATTGATCTTGGGTCCTACCTTGGTAGGTGTGGATCTAGATTAGGCTTTCTCATCTAGAAGATATGTTTTGGGCTGACCTACAACATGTTGGTTGGTGTTGTGACATGTTACCTTGTTGTTGACCTTTGGAGGAGATTGATAGCGAGTGAATTATTCCTACCTACTTGGAGAGAAGTGTTAATATATTTTTAGGTCCTCCCCATCTCCTAGATTGGACCACTTTCACCACAATTATATTTTGGAGGTCGATATGATAGGACCTATGTTTGTCCTTTGTTTTTCATCGACCTAATTGATGTTGATGGTGAGTATGTAGGAGAATGTATGTGTGAACAGGTATGTGAAAAGAAGTGTGTTGTGCCTACATGATTATATCAATTGTAGATATCAGTTGTGACTAAGTCATTGTGTGGTGATTTTTGTGGAGTTGGTCACTTGAGACAATGATTCAAGGACAACCTCATGTTTCGAGATTATATCCTAGTTTGGAGAGGTGATAGTCAAATTACAACTTTGTATCTTTCTCTAGGGTTGTGCACTCTAGCTTGCAAGTCCTTCAGGGAGTAGTGCACTTCCTTGGTAGTGATCCTAAAACTATATTGTAATAATTTCATATTGTGAGTTGAATCTCACTGTGTTTTTTCCTATTTGGGTTTTCCATGTAAATTTGGTGTTCTCTTATGCATGGTGTTTTACAAAAGTATCTATGCAAGGACCTAAAAAGCAAGTTATACAAGAGGGAAAAGGCACATTGGGATATGTACCCCTTGCATAACTTTCTTTTTAGGTCCTTGCATATCCACTTCCATATTTTACTATCATATCTTTATTGCTACTAATAAGAATAAGGTTAAATAGTTTGTGGATTAAGTAATAAAGTTTTAATTGTTAGGTTTGGACTAATTCACCTCTCCCCTCTTAGTGCTAAGGTGTGTTCAACAATTGGTATTAAAGCCAAGTTCCTTTAGAAGAAGCTTAATCGCTTGACGTAGATCTGAGATGGCATAAGATGGATTCTACAAGATTCCCAAGTTTGATGGGACAAACTAATCCTTTTGGGAGATGTGGATGGGATCATATTTGAAGTCTATGTCATTTGGAGTTTACAATTTTGTGGTGGATGGTTATGCTCCTCCCTCTACACCGCCTTCTATTCCAAATGAAATCAAATTGCATGAGAATAGTGGAAAGGAAAGAAATGCAATCATAAGTGGATTCTCTGATATAGATGTCTTGAAGGTGATGAATTGCATATCTGCCAAATATGTCTAGGAGAAGCTCAATAACATATATGAAGTAGACAAGAAGATAAAGCAAGAAAAGCTGCAAAATCTCAAGAGAAATTTTGAGAGTCTAAGGATGTTTGAAGATGAGAATATTAATAGCTATATGCACTAGGTAGTTGAAGTGGTTAGTGGGATTAGAGGAGCTGGTGGCAAGTTGGAAAATATAGTAGTAAAAAAGGTACTTAGAGTCCTGCCTAAATCATTTATTCCTAAAGTGTTTGCTATTGAAGAAAGTAAGAATTTGGACACTTATATCAATGGATCAACTCTATGGAGCACTTATGACATTTGAGATGAGAGAAGTTGAGCTGGACAATTCGGAGAAGGAAGCTGCATTCAAAGCCAACAAAAAAGTGGTAGATAATGTTGATTTGGATGACGAAAAAGAAAACTTTGTAAGAATTAAGGAAAGACATTGGAAAGTATAAAGGAATTTACCCTTCAAATGATTTAGTTGTGGGAGAATTGGTCGCTATGCATCTAGGTGTACATTCAGAGAAGATAACATTAGGAAATGAGATGATGAAAGCAAGTGGAATATATCTAAAAGAAGTTTATATTCCAAAGAAGTAGTTACTCATTTCAAGAAGAAGATGGCGATAACTCATATGATGAAACAATATTTATAGTTGTAAATAATTATAATGTGGGTAAGAATAGAAAAATTGGTAGCCTGTCTAATAGTAATAATAATGAGAGATCCTTGATTGTATGGACTGCTCTTCACACAAAAGAACCTAATGTTTGAGTTATTGATATTGGTTTCTATAACCACATGACTAGTGGCTGAAGAAAGTTTATCAATCTTGAAAAATGGAATGGTAGATCAATTAAATTTTGTGGTGAAGAGGCTACTTAGATTTGTGGTAAGGAAACCATAACTATTGATGGAAAGAGAAAAATAGAAGATGTTCTCTATGTCAAGGGTTTTAAAAATAATCTTCTTAGTGTCAATCAGATGTGCAACAAGGGTTGCAGGCTTACATTTCATGAGAATGGACGTGAAATAAAAAAAAAGGAGCTCGGGAAGATCAATTGCAGAAGGAGCAAGGACTGATGGAAACATCTACAATCTAAAAGAAGCTCAAGGAGGAAATTGTCTAATTATTGATACCAGTTAATGCTAGTTGTGGCATGTAGTACCCCTTCTTGATCGGACTTATTAGACTGATTTCATGTTGCAGTTTACTATTCAGTTGACACTTTATTGCTCGACATTTTGCAGACGTATTTGATATTATTTCCTGTTTATCTGGATATTAGATGCATGAGTTATTTTTAGTATTTCAGTATTGGTGATTTCTAGTATTTCATGGATTATTGCTTTGTACTGACATCTTACTTTATCTAGGCGATGTGTCATATTTATGTTGCGTGTTTGCTATTGTATTGGATGCAAGGGGATGATTTTCCTTCACTCATTTCGATGAGACAGGGAACGTCGCGATTCTCCTTCATCGGTGTGCGTGCCGTGTATTCTATATTTATATGCATGCATGTGTGATTCGATGATGCAGGATATTGCAAGTACAAGTACCGGGTAGGTACGGGGTATCGTCTCCACCTGGCTTCACAGGTCTGAGCGTGCCTTATATGTCCGATGGGAGTGGAGGAGATAGCTGTTGACCCTAGTCCTTACCCTCAGTCTATTCTTGTGAGTTTCGTCTGTCGGTCGTCCATCCCTTTTGTTCGAATTTTGAGTCTTTTTGCTTTTTCTCGATTTGCGTGCCATAGTGGTTTGGTTATTTATTTAAGTTTAAGTTGTCATTCTTTGTTGGTTTGAGCGATTTATTCTTTATTATGCCTTTATGTCTTGAACCAAGCTTAATTGATTAGTTTATTAGATTTTAACCTATAGTTGTTTATTTTGGAAAAGTAATCATGTTTAGATCCAACGGAAGAAGTAGAATAAATAGAGTTAATTGCTTTTAATATATACAAATAAAGCTAACTCATTGTTTTCCTTTTTAGTTGAAAAGTTGATTTAATTGCTATATATGAGAAATGTAATTTTCAAAAAAAAGGGAATTCTCATTTATTTTAGAGGAATATGAAAAAGAAAAAAAAAGTCAATTGTTTTATTTTAATGGTTTTAAATAGAAAAATATTGCAACCTAGACAATTAGGTTAAAACATTGTTTTACTATTTTACCTTGGAGAAGATTTTTTTGGAGGGATATGCTTGTTTGGAGGAGAAAAAGAAATTCTGGAAAAGTTTCTTGAAAGGTGGATTTGGGTCTGGAACTGGCTTGGAATCCTGCCGAAGCATACAACTCCTTCTTGGGAATTCTAGAGGTTGGTTGAATTCTTGTTTATTTTAAAAAAAAAATCCATGCTTTCTTCCAATTCTCTGTTTATTGTTTAAAGATTGGTTTATGAGTTTTGGATGTTGGGTCTTTGCTTGCCATGAGATTGTTGAAGAAGAATTCTATCAAATTTGTTATCAAAATTCAAACTCAAACTCTCTCCAAGTAGTTTCATAATTTAATTATGCTCTTCATTTTTGCTTGTGCAAGAAATTCATGGCTTTTGCTGTTTGTTATTGGAAATATTGTTTTTGGGCTTTAGTAGTGTTATGCTGGCAAAATTTTGGCAAGCATTTATAAAATAGTTCTTCCTGGTAATTTTCAGTTTAAAAATAATGATTATGAGTTAATTTCTCTTGTCCATGCTTGTTTGGAGCAAAGAAATTCAATTGGGGATTAGAGATTAAGCTTAGTCCCATGTAATTTAATTTTAAGAATGAACTGGGCTGATTTGGGTGAAGTTTTCTTGCCTCTGTTTTGTCTCAGAAGTTTTTTATTTGCTGGTAAAATTGCCATTACCAGTGACTTTTATAATATATCTATTTGATTGTATGTTTGTTAAAAAAAATGATTTGGTTGGGGAATTATTTGTTATTTTTTTTTCTAACAGAGATTTCCACCTCTGTATCTCTGTTAATATCTTCTTTTAATTGTCTCAGACGTTTTTATTAAAAACGGAATTTAATTTTTTATTAAAACAAAAAAATTTGAAAACAAATTTTTTTTTATTAGAGTTTGGGATTGGGGGCGGTGGCGGGGAGCTGGGCTCAACCCAGCCCACACACCCCCTCTCCCTGCAGCTAGCGCTGCTTCCCCAGCTTGGGGTTAGTAGCAGCGCTGCTTCCCCAAGTCTGGGGATAGCAGCACTTGCTGCCATGGGTGCTTTGGGCCCCACGTAGGTTTTGTAACTTTTTATATATATATATATATTTTTTAGTTTAAAAAAAAAATAATGATAGAATAATTGTTAGTTGTAAAATATAATAAATAAAGTTTTTTTTTAATAATATATATTGTTATTTAAACAATGATAATAATATTGTTATTATTTAATATTAAACAATAATATTAAAGTTAATTGATAGTTATAATGATATTAATGTTAATTAATAATTTTTCTATTTTAGTGATTAGATTTAGTTTCTTTGCATTTTGGAAAATATATAAAAATGATATGGAAGTAATTATTAACTTTTGGAATAAAGGGGAAATTGGGTTAAATTTAATATTAATTTTCGTTATCCAAGTAATGTAATATAATCATATGGTATCATGTTCGATGAATGGGTATCATATTGGAATTATTTTATATTAGCTTATGTATACATCTGTTTATTTGATTTAAATGTTGACTGGGTTATAGTCGAATTGGGTAAATTGTAATTTTATCATCATCAACTGGTTGGGGGTTTAGAATCGTAAATGTGGTTCCAATTCAACCTTTTTAAACATGTGACTTCATCATTTCTTTATGTTAAATAGACGCGATGTCTTTATTTCCAGAAATCCTTATTGCGAGCATTTTATGCTGTTGACTGTTTAAAGAAAGATTGCTTGTGTAGGATCTTGTGTTTCAATTTTTGCAGTCTAGTTGTTTAAATGTCGTTGCATTATGGTTAAGATGGTCATTATGTTGTTGATGTTTACCCCTTGGTCAGGTGTCGATGTTTAAACCTTGAGGATGTGAGCCATTATGTGTTTTGTCCCTAATGGTCAACCCTAGGTTTGTGACTGTGAGTCCTTCACCTGTGTTATGTCTGGATTATTTATGGTTGTCAGCTCCACCATAGAGTTCTCATAGAGAGTCTTATCCAGTTAGTGTCCTAGTAGAGAGAGTGGCTTTCGGGCGGGGGCCGCACCCGAAGTGGATGGCAGGATAACCCCTCGAAAGTCAGCTATTAAGTGATAACCTAATAATTTGATTAGGGGTTGGGTAGTAATTAATTTAATTAAGATAATGTACCCCGTACACAGTTGAGTGCTTGTATAGGCTCAAGGTGTTTGGGAAGGCCTGGAATGGAAAACCTACCACCTTGTCCTCACGAAAGGATGGTAGGGTCCGCATGACGCTTAGATGGAGCCGGGGGTTCGGGAGAGGTTACCAGGATAACCCAAGATGGGGGCCGGGACCTATGGAGACCTACCTAGGGTAACCATCTTAAGCCATGTGATGACACTCTCTCTTTAGGGTCGCTAGTGTTTTGTGAGTCGAGTCACTTGTGTACTGCGGAGTCATGTGTACTGTTGTACTTATCTTGCTTGCTTGAGGGTCTTCTGCTATCTCCTAGCACGGTGGGGTGGTTCCATTATGGGATCATATGGTCGGGTGGTAGTGCCACTTCCCATCGGATATCTTGATTCCTACCTTCATGCGAGGATTGGCTTCGCCGGTGTATCTTGGTTCTTGCTTCGTGTAGCAACTCATGTTTTGATATTGTACCTTTGAGGCCCGTGTGGTCATTGTATCAACAACTTGTAACCTTTGTACTTTATTGTTCTATGGAAGCCATGTAATTTATGGAATGTTGTAATTTAAGTTCATGGGATATATGTTGTTTCAATTATCTTTCTTATTATGTATAAATGAATCATTGGAAGTATATATGTTGTAATTCTTTAAACCTATCCTTTGGAGATCAATTTATGAATTTGAGTTATTTAATCGTTATTGACTTTCCCTATTTTAGATGGATAATTGGATTAATATTGTGATGTAGTTTTAATTAGAAGTAATCTTCGTTGGTAACCCTTTAGGATGTAAATGATAGTCTTCCGCTTATGTTTTATTGTGAAAAGTTATGATTAATTCATTTAATCTTTTAAAAAAAAAAATTATTGCTCCTTTTAGTTGCTTTGTTGTGTTGCTATCCTTTAGGGTTCCTGGCGGGGCATTACATGGCATAAAAGGATGGGACACATCAACTTTGATAAGATTGTAAAGATCATCACTAAAATATTGTAAGAGATATGCCCAATATTTTTAGCCTACAAATGTTGTATGCAGAGAGAGTTAGACAGGGAAGCAAACAAAGACAATATTCAAGAGCAAAGAATTTTCTTCTTTAAAACCCTTAGAGTTGATACACATTGATCTATGTGGGCCTACTAGAACAAGATGACTACATGGTGAAAGGTAATTTATGATACTTGTTGATGATTACTCTAGAATGACATGGGTTAATTTCCTAAGAGTAAAAATCGAAGCACATCAAATGAGTTTAACAATTTTTGTGTGGATCATGGTATTAGAAGACATTTATCTGCCCATAGGACCCCTCAGCAAATTAAGATAGTGGAAAGAAAGAATAAAATAGTTCAATAAATGGCTAGAACAATGTTAAAGGATGCTAACCTACTAGATGTTTACTAGAGAGAGGATGTGCATACTACTGTTTACATTCTTAACATAGTGTAAATTAGAAAGGGCTATTCAAAGACCCCTTTTGAGTTGTGGTATGGAAAGACCGCCACAATCAAGTACTTCAAAATCTTTGAGAGAAAATGCTATATCAAAAGAAATGAAGATGATCTTGGAAATTTTGACTCAAGATATGATGAAGGAATCTTCTTGGGATATTCAACAAGAAGCAAGGCTTATGGATGCTACCACAAAAGGCCCAGGGAAATAGTTGAAAGCTCAAATGTCAGAGTGGATGAAGATTGGGACCAGACCATTGAAGAACTTGTGGATTGCGAAATAGGAAGTGTTCACTACAATGTAGAGGAGGAAAAGGAAGAAAAATAAATTGAGGAAAAGGGACCCAACAAGACTCCTAAAACTTCAACAAAGTATGTTCAAAGGGAAGTGAACAAATGAATATTTATCTTCTATCAAAATTTGAGCCTAAGACCTTTTTTGATGCAAGCAAGGATGAAGGATGGATAAAGGCTATGAAAGAAGAACTTGACCAAATTTAGAAGAACCATACATGGGAACTTGTTCCTAGACCTATAGACAAGAATATTATTGGAACTAAGTGGGTGTTCTAGAACAAGTTGAATGAAGAAGGAGAACTAACAAGAAACAAGGCAAGGTTGGTATGCAAGGGATACTTTCAGGTTGAAGGCATTGGTTTTGAGTAGACTTTTTATTTGTTGGCTAGAATGGAAGCAATCATAATGTTTTTAACTTTTGATACTCACAAGGATTTCAAGATGTATCAAATGGATGCCAAGTCAACTTTTTTGAATGGAGAACTAGAAGAAGAATTTTATATAGATCATCTTGACAGTTTTCAGTTGACAAAATATCCGAACATGGTATGCAAATTGAAAAAAGGCATTATATTTTTTTAAGAAATCCCCTAGGGCTTGGTATGCAAGATTAGATAAGAATATTTTGCAACAAGGCTTAAAAAAAGGTTTGTTGTATATGTTGATGATATTATCTTTAGAGGAGATGAAAAGATATGTAATAAGTTTCTAGAGGAAATGTAAATGGAATTTGAGATGTCAATGATTGGCGAGTTATCTTTCTTTCTTGATCTTCAAGTTGCTCAGTTGGATAATGGTATTTTTATCTCTCAAGCCAAATATGTTAAGGAGATGATGAAAAAGTTTGGAATGGATAATGTTAAACTAGTAAGTACCCCCATGTCTACTAGTTGTCACCTAAGTAAGGATGATGAATCTCTAGAATTTTATTAGACTGAATACAGATCCATGATTGGTGGACTATTATACTTAACTGTGTCTAGACCTTACTTTATGCATACAATATGTATGGTTGCCAAATATCAAGATCATCCTAAGCAACCCAATGCTAAAGATGTTAAAATGATATTCAGATACTTAAAGAGAACTCAAGACTATGGCTTATGGTACAAAAAGGGTAGCAAATTGTCTTTGAAAGTATACACTAATGTTGCTTGGGCTATTTGTATGGATGATAGAAGAAGTACCAATGGAAGTGCATTCTTCTTGTGAGGTAGGTTGGTCTCTTGGTTCAATAAGAAGCAACATTTAGTTTCCCTATCTTATATAGAAGAAGAATATATTGTTGTAGCAACTTGTTGCATTCAAGTGATGTGGATGAAGCAAGCATTAAAAGATGTTAAGGTAATTCATGATGAACCTATTCCTATCACATGTGATAATACCCGCGTTATAAATATTTCATTTAATCTGGTGATGCACTCAAGGACCAAGCACATTTCTATTTGACATCACCACTTAAGGGAGAAAATTACAAAAAAGGAAGTCATATTGGAGTATGTACCTACTAGGGATTAGATTGTAAACATATTCACTAAATCTCTCTCAAAGGACACCTTCAAACATCTTATACCAAAGCTAGGGGTTATTGCACATCCTTCTTCCAACTAAGATGCATGAATGGATGCATCTATCTAGGGGGAGAATTTAAAGGCATAGCCTTTGCCCTAGATTTATGTTGGATATTTCTCTCAGGGGGAGCAAATGGTCAACTTGTTGTTGAAACAAAATGTAGTGCAAAAGGATATGAACTTAGAATCAAGTGAAGATATGCACCCTTTGTCCTTGATATCTAGGGGGGAGAGATATTGTGGAAGAGATATTGATGAAAAGAGGAGAGAATAAATATATGGAATGAGGGAATCTTGCATTATGTAGTGTTTTCATCAATGCCAAAGGGGAAGATTGTTGGCAATATGTGTTGCCATTGATGTCAACTTGATATCTTACAATATATGTTGTCCTATATTGTTGTGGTAATTGATGATATGATTGAGTAGAACATTGTTGCAGTGGTTGAGAAAGTGTTTGTAGGTAGTAATGGTGTGACTGACATGTATGGACTATGTGGAGTAGATCATTGAATATTTGATTATGAGACTACATTGCCTATTGTTTGTCTTGGCTAGATTGTTTGTATGTTGTTGTTGTGATTTTCTTAATTGGTATGAAGAGGTTGATGAGAGGAATAGATGGATATTGGTTGCAGATGGCCACCTCCTTGATGTCTAATGTCTATAATGTGTTGGTTATATTAATACTATTGTTAATGATGATGGTAGTGTTGATACTCAAATATATTGAGATATTAATATGAGGATTACATGCATGAAATGATACTAATGATGATGTATTGAATGAGAAGATATTGCTTCTAGAACATTTTGGTTCTTGGAAACCTGATGGAGAAAGTTGATATAAGAAGTATGTAGTGATGTTTGTCTGTAAGAATACTATGCATTCCTCCACTTTTGCAGATGTGGTCTTGTGGACGTGGATATAATATTTATGTTTTGCGAACATTTATCTCCTATCTTTTCTGGTCCATGGTGTTGCAGCTGGTTTGGTTAATAGTTGTTGTTGGCCAATAGTTTGGTTCTTTGCTAGAAGTGGTTCGAGAAATGGTCCACAGTTTTTTGCATTGGTGTTTTTGGTGTTGCGGCTTGTAGGACATGTTTAAACATATGTATTGTGTCCCAGTTCAAATATCTAATGGTGTTGTGGTCTGTAAGTAGTTATATTATGTTCTATGTTCGAGTAGCTCTCTAAAATAAAGTGTTTGGTATTAGCTATGTTGTGTGATATGATATTGATATGAAGAAGTGAAGGAAGGATTTGAGAGTGTTGAAAGATGTTCATGGAACATCCTAGTGTGCTTTGCATGATGTCAGATGGTTTGTTTGATGCCACGTGGTGATTGGAATCTATGTTTTAGGGTAACTATTATGGGTTGACCAATTGGTGTGGTTCCTTAGCATGCGGTGAATCCTTGGCTGTCTCTTCTTGCTTAGAAGTTTTTGTTGCATTGATTTTGGGTCCTACCTTGATTAGTGTGGATCTGCATTGAGCTTGGTCATTTGGAAGATATGTTTTGGGCTGACTTATGACATGCTGGTTGGTGTTTCTATGTGTTACCTTATTGCCAACCTTTGGAGGATGATTGATAATGTGTGAATTGTTCCTACCTACTTGGGGATAAGTGTTAAGATGTTTTTAGGTCCTCTCTATCTCATGGATTGGAGCACTTTCACCACAATTATGTTTTGGTGGCCTATTTGATAGGACTTATGCTTGTTCTTCATTTTAGCCGACCTAATTGATGTTTGTAATAAAGAAGATAGTATATATATAGAAGATCAAATTGATGTCGATGGTGTGTGTGTAGGAGGGTGGATGTGTGAATGTGTATGTGAAAAGGAGTGTGATGCGTCTACATGATTATATCAATTGCAGAGGTTAGTTGTGACTAAGTTAGTGTGTGATTGTTGTGGAGTTGCTCACGTGATAGTGATTCAAGGAGAGCTTCATGTTTGGAGATTGTTGGGGGTTGTATTGTTGAAGGCCTACATGTTTCTATTTATAGATTTATTATATCTTGCTCTAGAGAGGTGGTCTTCAAATTGCAGATTTGTATCTTCCCCTAGGGTTGTGCACTATATTATGCAAGTCCTTTAGGGAGAAGTGAGCTTCCTTGGTAGTGAGCCTAAACTATATTGTAATCATTTCATATATTGTGAGTTGACTCTCACCGGGTTTTTTTCCTTATTTTTTTTCCACGTAAATCTAGTGTTCTCTTATGCATGGTGTTTTACTATCATATCTTTCATTGTTGTTGATAAGAATAATATTTTAAGAGTTTGTGGATTACGTAGTAAATTTTGAGTATTAGGCTTGGACTAATTCACCCTCTCTCAATCCTAAGGTGTGTTGAACAGGTACAATTATATTTCCTATTAAAGTAAGTCTCGTGATCCTCACTACGCCTATCGATGTCATGCATGATACTCTCACATACAACCTTCTTTTAGGTAGACCTTGATATTATGCTATGCAAGCGGTCCCTTCTACACTTCATCGCAATCTCAATTTTATCGACAACAACATGATGTATAACTTAGAGGGTGATAAGAACTTATAGATTTTTTTGCAAATGGAAACAAAATATCAATCTCCTTCAATTTCTTCAATTCTTTTTGCAACATAAACAAATGCACCATCTCCTACTAAAGACACTCCTTCACCTGAAGAGGCACTCTTAGAGGATGACTGGGGGTCTTTAGACATTATAAAGTCCCCAAATTTAAAATTGAAGCCTTGAAGTGTCCTAGAGTGTCATTTGTTCAAGCTTCTTCTAAATCCATCCCAACTACTTAATCTTCTATTACATGTCTTGATGATGATTGCAGCTCTTTAGAATTTGAAACTAAGAATGAACCCTCTCCTAAAATTTCAATATCCACTAAAACTCCTACACTTGATTTAAAAAAATATTATGGAGTTGGTTTCAAAATCCTTTCTAAGCATAGATACAATGGACATGGTTCAAGATGTGTGCAACAAAGTTTTGAGGCTCGTGAGAATTCTACATCTCACTTTTCTAAAGAAGGTTTATGTTTCCAACTCCTCCTTTGTTGACATCCTTTCCACGATTTTCTAATACATATATGTCTTCCTCTCCTAACTTTTATTCTAAACAAGAGAGTATTTTGTTCGATCTTCTTCAAGCCAAATTAATTATCCTTCCTTGGCCCAACCAAAAGAGAAATGTAGAAAAAATCCTTGAAATCCTTCTTTTTGAAAATCTCATCAACTCCATGGCCATTCCACCAATGAATGTCATGATTTGGAGTGTAAAATTCAACAATTCATTGGCTCTAGTATAATTAAAATGACATGTGACAATATGTGGCACCTTTATTAGGACCCTTCTAAATAGCATTTAAGTCCCTATTATGTTTCTCTTTACTATGTGATATCTGTTGATTATCTCTTGGGGGCTCATTTCTACTCATGAGGTACAACTTCATGTGCAATCATACTAGGTTAGCAACATAATAGCTTGTTTATTTATTTTTCTATGCTGGGGGGCAAGAATAGTTTTCAATCATTTCTCCTTCCTAAGGATTCACTTTTCCCTTGTTAAGTTGCATATTTTGTGGTGGTTTGCCTTTGTTGCATAAAATTGAGGACCTCTTTCTTGCTTGGAATTTTATATCTTGTGAATTATCTCTCCTTGGTGACATAAAGTGTGCAATCCTTCACTAAGAATCCCCTCTCATAGAAATAGGGAAGGTGTGTATTCTTATTTGCCTTTCCCTTTTAGTTGAAAATGTCATATTTATTAAAGATCTCCTCTTGGAGGTAGATATAGAATTAGATAAACATCCCTTCCTCCCCATTTTATAGTCTTGTATTTTTTAAAAGAACCCATTTACACTTGTAGCAAGACATCTCTTTTGCAATTATCTCTTCCTTGCTTAAAGAATTGTATCATACACAAGGATCTTCCTTCCTAGCTTGGAACACATGCATGTTTGTTGAGGATATCTCCTTCATGGTAAAGGTGTTTCTCCTTGACGTGGATCTCTATCTTCCTTAAGATATCAACATGGAGGTGTGTTGACATCTTAAGGGGTATGTATGAGGCCCCCTTGTTGTTTGTGTTGGTGCATGCTACAACACCCATTTTGCAGCTTAGTTTTGGGATTACTTTGCAAACAGAGGGTTTTGTTTGGTAATCCTTGTGTTGGTGCATGTTTCAACACCCATTTTGCAGTCAAGTTTTCAAATTGACTTACAAATAGAGGGTTTTGTTTGGTAATATTTGTGTTAGTGCATGTTGTAGCATCCAGTTTGCAAGAGTTTTTTCTTTGTAATCTTCCTTAGAATGGATCACTTAGCATAACACAACTTATTAGCCATCGGAATCCATGACGCAATCATGAATCACCCAACATAATCCACCTTGTTGGCCAATAGAATCTCCCCCCCTCCCATGGACCCATAACATAACATACCTTAATATTTGTTGGATCATGGTTTCTTGTCTCATCAATTGGTGTATGTCCTTGTTATTTCTATAAGTCCACTTGTTCTTTTTCAATAACATACCGATAATGATATTAGCGGTTGAGAGATTTTGACATCGAGGTCCATTCAACTAGTTGACTTGGAACCTTTTTAAAAAAAATTCTAATGTTGTTTACTTTATGTATATTTGAAAGTTATTTACATGGATTGATATGATCCTATGCTTGGGGACTTGCACATCACTCAAAATTAGTTTCATCCAATCCCTAGCTTGTCTTTCTCTTAGATGCTCTTTCTCTTCATTTCTACTTTACTGTGAGTATAAGTGTAAGTTCATACTCTACTAAAGTGGGAGGCTAAATGTAGTGTCACAAATTGTACTCCTTTAATTATGAGTTTAATTTCACATTCTCCTAGCACTCGTTTTATTTTTCCCATTCTTGTAAGAATTTTGGGATCTTTTATTGCCTTGAATAACTCCTCAATTCAATAAAATGAGTCCTATCTTACTTTAATACTTCAACACACTCCTCTTTAGGCCCTTATTATAAGTGTGCCCTTTCTTCTATATCATTTTAAGTCTATATGGGTCCTATCTCATTTTAAATTTCAAGGCATTTTTTCGTCCACTTAAATGTCATCAATCCTAATATAAATTACAAATTTGATATTAGGGTCATATTATCTTGTTTGCCTTAAAATTTAGGCATATTTTGTCAGGACTATGGCAACCATCATGTAGCGTCTGACACTTTTTGGCTGAAATTTGGGGAGGGTAATGTTTCAACCTTGATATTTCAAGATCTATTCTTGAAGTTGGCATATGACATTGTAAGTTGGCCTAAAAGTGAAATCACCTTGAAAACCCTATATAAGAAATTATTTCTAAGTCATTTGATCATCTCTTCATATTTCAATCTTACAATTCAAGAGCTACCATTCCAATTCAAGAGTTGCTCACATGAACCATATAAAATTTTGCGTCAACATGGCATATACATGAACCATATAAAATTTTGCGTCAACATGGCATTATGGATATGAGCTTGTTGTATATTTTTTTCATCTATCACTACTCATATGGCTCTTCCTTTGACTGGATCTTGAATACCTCCTTCATTTGCTCTTCAAGGCTTGTTTGGGCACAATCATAATGGATGCTTAGAAAATCCAATGTTTCTCCCATTGGTATGTTGCTTTCTATTCTTTGGGTTTACGTTCCTTTATGCTATGTTTAAAAAAGGTAGGTACTAGTGATGGGATTTGAGCCAACCTTGGTTAATGGGATAATCATCTTGTCTATCTCCTTGTAATGCCTTGTTGGGATGGATGTTGGTGTGTTCTATAAAATTCTTCAATACCCTTGACTCATATTATTTGTCACTTCTAATTTTGTAATTACAATATTTATTAAGTCCCCCTAATCCTCGATTTTGCTTGAAATATTCACTTTATCCATTTAGTTGATTGCCCAGTTTGATACATAGTCCGCTGCCACATTTTCTTCTATGTAGATGTGTTTTAGGGTGTAATATCCTAATTTGTCTATAAATGGGTATATTTGATTCACCCACATTGAAATTCTCCAACTTAGCACTTGTTGCAATGTCTTGAGTTACAACTAGTTAGTCACCCTCAATGTCTATGGAGTTTAAACTTAGCTCCATGAACATTTTAAGACCTTTGTGGAGGGTGATGAAATTAGACTCCTTCTTGGAGCCATTTTTGAATTTGATAGTGCTAATCCAACATGTAGTACCCCTATCGTAATCGATCTCTAACCTTGGTTTAATCTGGATTAGTTATCGTAATATTATGATTAATGTCAGATGTTGATTTTATGCATAGCTATTGATGTGGTTCTCACACTAGTTGTATGCAGGTTATTCAGTGTACCTATTCCGTGATTTTAGTATCGGACTAACGCTTTCATTAGATTTTATAAATGTATGCATGTATGATCTTTTGTTGCAGGAGATTTCAGGTGCGAAGTCGCATGAGTGCGAGGTTCGTCGTCACCTGGTTTTGCAGGTTTGAGCATACCTTTTAATCCTTAGAGTTGGATTAGGTGGTCGTAAGACCTTAGTCGGCCTTAGTCGTGCTCTAGTGAGCATCGCCAGTCGTCGTCGGTAATCCCTGTTGGTTTGGGTTTGCGAGTCGTCTGTTTGGTTGGCTTTCTCGATTTGCGTGCCTGGTGTGTTTGGTTATTGATTATCTAGTCTTTAGTAATTATCTTGATTAATATGCGTTAATGCATTGAGGATTAATGGATTAAATTAATCAGGTATTCGTTATGCGATTTTCGTGGTTATTGAATTGCCTATGTTAAATTGAAAGTAAATCCGATTAAATGTCTGTTTTCGAATATTTAATGCATTTTATATATGCTGTTGAAAAAGGAAAGCTGTGTATTTAATCGCAATGGATTAATTGTATTCTGTGGCTTCTGATATTGAAAGGTTAAATTTAATTGATTGAAGAAGTCGATTTTTAATTGGAAAAGCAAGTTATATTGTTGATATTGTTGAAAAGGATTAATTTTATGAATTATTTTGTAAATAAAGATTTTTATTCCAAAAATAGAGTTTTGGGTCAACTCTTCCATATAACCCAAATATGGACAAATTTGGAGAGGATGTTTTTTTGGAAAGAAATTTTGGAGGTTTTGGGAAGAAACGATGCTGGATCTGGCAGGTGGGCTCTCCCTCAGCCATACCCGGAATGCGAATTAAGGTAGGATTCTGAACTGGTTATTGGAAATCAATATGATTGTTCATATGAATTTGGCTGGAAATTTTAATGGAGATGTGTATTTTTCCCCCTTGCTGTTGAGTGTTTGAAACCCCATTGTGTTTGGGAAGTTGGAATTTTTATCAAACCCCTCTGCTGGGTGTTTATGGTAATTTTCGGACTGTGTGTTTTATTAAAAGAAAAAAAAAAAAAAAATTTCATTTCATTTCCGAACTGTGTGTTCGAAGAAAAATTTTAACGCTTTTGAATGAATCCGAACTGGGCGAAACTGTTTTATCGAAATATATATTCATTATGGAATTTTGTTGTGGGATTGGGCGAGTTTGTTTTGGTTATTGAAACCGAGCTGGGCGGAGGTGTTTTGTTAAACCCGTGGGTTGGGGTTGGAGGCGGGGAGCGGAGCTCCCCTGCTCCTCCTCCTCTCTCCCCCCCCCCCCCCCCGCTCGCCCCTTGCTTTCCTTTCTTCCCGTGACGCCTGGTTCCCCGTTGGTTGGTGCGGCCGTGGCGGTTGCGGCTCACGGCGGTGGCCGCAGGGGCCGCGGTGGCCGCAGGGCACCGCGGCACCTGCGGGCACCACCGTGAGCGCCGCTCGCGGAAGTCCCCTGGCGCTAGGGTTAGGGCACGACCCTAACCCACGCCTCATCATTTTCAACGCGTTTTTAAACGCTTTTCCATTTTAAAAAAAAAAAAAGATATGAACATAGTTTTAATATGGTATTTTGTTTAATATAATTTTCTTGTTATTCAAAAAAAAAAAATGGCATACAATAGTTATAATATTATTGTAATGATAAGATTTAATTAGTGTTTAAAAGATGTTTTTTTTTTTTAAAAAAAAAAAAAAAGAAAAGAAAAGAAAATATATAATGTTTTAATATTGTTTTATGAAGATTGTAAATCAAGTCGTGATGATGAGAAATGTGGCGTGAATGGATTATGCCGAAGAGTTTTCTTTGTTAACGTATTATGCAAGCTTGGAATTTAATTGTGTATATTTGGGAAAGATCAATTATTGATATATTGGAGGTTCTTGTTGAGTTAAAATATACCTTATTCACGAATAAATATATATTGTTGAAGAGTTTAATGTTGTAAGCCATCTGGAGATATTAGAAATGAGTAATTAACCATTGATCTTTAGAAATTTAACGATATACTTTTGATAATGATTATCTTCTTTTAGACGTCCTTTTTATCATTATATCGGTTGTCTGAATTTTATTATTATAAATATGGTTTTAAAACTCTCATGGCTTTATATGTCTGTTCGATGCTTTGAACTTTAGAGAGCTAGAAAACCAAGTATAACTTATCCCTTGACAAGGTAGATAACTGTAACCTGTTTTTAGATCATGTAGAAAACTTGATCGCCTTGTAATGTTTAAATCAATTTGAGAAATATTGTCCTTTCTGATTATTGCTTTGCGAGTTTAATTTCTGTATTCGCCTTTAATTATGAAACGACATGTTTTGCTTTGTTTAAATAGGACCCTGTCGTATGAATTGACTTGGTGTACCTGTTTCAGTCCTCGAATGTTGAGTTGACTATGTTATTGTGATGTTGTCTTAGTTGGTTATACCCTCTTGTGTGAGTCGAATGATGATTCATGGTTAACCTTAGTTGTCAGGACTCTAGTTAGAGTACCGTCAGTAAGTGATTACCCTTGAGGCGTGTTTGACCAGATGATTGTTCTCTCTTCTTGAACTCCGTTCGTCTTACCATGTGTATTCCTTGGTTTGAGTTCGTCTGAGTTAGTCTAGTGTCGTATGGGAAAGTGGCTTTCGATTGGGGGCCGCGCCCAAAGTGGCTGCTGGGTAACCCATCGAAAGTGAGTCTAATAAGTGATAACCTAAGTAGATTAGAAAAAAAACTCTAAACAAGATAATGTGCCTCACACATGGGACAAGTGCTATCATAGATTCGACATGCTGTGAGAAGGCCTGAAATGGCAAACTACCTTCCTTGTCTTCACGAGAGGATGTGTGGGTCCACATGAGGCTTGGATGGGCCGGAAGTTTGGATTAGGTTGCCAGGGTTACCAGTGTATGGGCCGGGACCTATGAAGACTTGCCATGGTATCCATACCAGGTTGTGTGATGACACTTGTCCCTACGTTCGCTAGTGTGTTGTCGTTTTGTCCTGTCTTGAGTACCTTTGTGAGTCGTCCCTTGTCGCTGCCCTTGTGAGTATCGGTTTCACGTCAGACCTTGGGTGGTGATGGCTCAGTTTATGGATGCTCTTTTGGACCTCTTATGTTATTAGCTTTGATTATGTTCAGCTGGATCCTGTTCTTTTAAAGGATCGTTTATGTATTATTGACCGATGTGGTCGCTCGTATAATGTTTATGTATCGCCTTGATGGCTGGATTGTATAGTGTAACCTCTTGTACCCTTAACCTTATTATTTATCAGAGGGGGTCTTGCAGTTGCGCAGACCCGGAGATGTAGCCCATTAGGGGTGAACTCCGAGATCACTATGGTGTTATGTGATGCGTTCTTTTATGTCTCTTAATTCAGCTTTATCATGTATGATTAATTTATGTAAAATGGTTAAGTGGATAATTGGAATTAACTTTAAATGCTTATATTCAATTCTATCTTGAATGCCATGTAGTCCGAATGCATAATTGGTTGAGATGCGATTTATCGTGATGCATGTGTGAAATCATCTTTTGAAATGCTATGAATTGGATTATGAATGAATGTAACTTAGAGTAATGAATCATACTCAGTTGTTGTTAAGGAATTTAGATATGCTTGGAAAGATCTCTTATGTCATGATGAAATCCTAGTGAATTAGTATGTTAGATGTATGGTTTGTAATTTTAATTGAAAAGCTTGAATGAGGTTGATGAATGGATCTTAATGATGAATTCTTGCTTGTGCTTTATATTTCCATCTTTGAAAGAAATTATCCTGATTGTGAATTATCTCGTTATTGATGAATGGATCTTAATGGATGAATCTTTGTTGTGATTTATATTTCCGTCCTTGAAGGAAGTTTATCCTGTTTATGAAATTATCTCGTTATTAAGATATTCAGCGTAATGGATTAATTGTGTGAGCTAAGTGTATGGTGAAAATTTAAGTAATCTCGTTGGGAAACTCTTTAGGAGTTAGTTGAAGTCTTCCGCTATGTAATCTGAATCTTGTTATCTTGTTGCATCTTATGTGTTGTAACTTTAAAAAAAAAATTGCACTCTATTCTTGTTATTTTAGCTTATCCCTTCGGGGTTTCCTGGCGGGGCATTACATTTGGTATCAGAGCCCATGTTGCAAACATTGGGATCTCTGGTGTCGCGTGTGCCCTCTATTTGTGTGAGGTGTATCGACCTTATGCGTTTGCTTGTCCTCCTTTTGCATGTGAGTGATTGAGCAGACCTTAGCTGGTGTGTAACGTGTGTGTGTTCACACCTTGTTTTCGCCTTCTTGATGTTGGTGTTGAGTGCTTATTTGTGCATTGTGTACCTTCCCTTCTTGAGTGTTGTACTCTTTAGACTAACCCGTTTGGATTAGTCCGTGCTTGTCTTGAATCGGAAAGTGCATTTTGTGTTGTTAAAGATTATGATCTAGCTTAGTGTTATCCTCTTGAAGGACTAGTGTGGCTATTATTGAATGCTTATTTTGCAGAAAAATTAAATGATCATCACTATTCCTGTCTCTCTTTCTTTCTGGAAATTAAATGATTAGGATATGTGTAATTATCTTTGATTCGAGTTTTCTTGATTGCGAAAGAGAAAAGGTTGTGATTTCTCGTACCCTTGTATGAGCCTTATGTCGTCTATGCTTTTAGATCATTAAAGAGGGCTTGGGGTTTAAAGATTTATTTTGGGTGAATGGGAGAAAACTGTATGTGTATGTTTAAAGAATTCTCCATGTGTATGTTGTAGGAGTAGCATGACAAAATTCTACCTTAGTAAGGTGCATTGATATGCGAATAGATGAATTATGTGAAACTGCTTGGTTTGTAGAAGAAGTATTAAAAAGGAGCATGTTATTGTAGCTTCGAAGAAGTATTAATGTGTTTTCCGAAAGATTGTCTTATGTGTTTCATTAACCAATTTGATTGAAGTATTATTTTAGCAAATGCTCCATTGAACTCGCTGTTGGGTATGTGGAATTACCTTAATGTGTTTAGGAAGTGCGGATGAAAAGCTTGTTTGATGTGCATGCATTAATATGTTTTAATTGGATAATAGCTCCTTGCTTATCTTGGATCGTAATATGATCTTCTAAGAGGTTGCAAATTAGGACATGTGTCTATATTGCATTATTATTAAGTGAGTGTTCTTATGAGGTCTTGCATTATTGAAAAGAGTGCCTCCCTTGATCTCTGTTTGTTTGGTAAACTAGAACCTCCTGTTGCAACCATAATTATTGGAAGTGTTTTGGTTAGGCTAATTTTATCTTTCTAATCGGTAGCGAAATGAAAACCGTGTAATTTAAATGATAGGCTTATAGTGAGAAATTGTATAATGTAGCGTGATCTTGTTTGATCTTGCGTGTTTTGTAGGAAATAGTTTGGTTATCAAACTCTTTTTCCCTTCTCCTTGCCCAATCATGAGATTTTTAGAAATGATATTAAAGAGTGCATTGATTAAAATAGAGTGTTTATAAAACATGTGAAATTGTGTGTTTGCTTTTGGCCTCATAGTGATAGATGAAAGTCTTAAGCTTTAGAATTGAATTTGCTTAGCTAGTAATTTAATTATGAATGCTTAGTGAGATTCGAGAAAGCTGTAGGAATAATGATATTTCCTCATATAATTGTGAATTGTAATAATTTCAGTACTTGAATTTAGAGTAAACTTGATCCAGTTAATTATGTAAAAAGCGTAATTGGAATCTTCCTTGTATAGATGTTAGCGTACTGAAAAGTATTCCCCGTAAATGTGATTAAACCAGTATTGGTGTTTTATGTGCATTGTGAGAAACCAGTGCTTATCTTGTGTGCCCATGGGTTGGTGAAGTAATCAACCATGGAGGATATGTTGCTTATGAGTATGGGAAACCATACTGGTTATGTAATGTTGCTTATTTGTTTCCCTACTGAGTACCAAACCTCGGGTTGTGGGTAACTCGGTATGTTAAGGGGTAGTATTCGAAGCGACCGTTCCTTGAATAGTATGGATTGGCGTGCGAGTAATGTCGACGCGAAGCGACTTTAGCTTCTCTACTTCGAGGAATGATATAGTTGTACTACTAAACTGTATCAAGGTGTACTCAATACTTTCCCTTTGATGAACCTATTTATAGGTTTATGTGTGTCAGCCTATTCTCTTCCTTATCTGAGCATATAGATGGTAGTTTTTGTGCATATTGTTGGATTCTATTGGAGTATCTGTTGCCTTGTCTTCTTGAGAGGCGTGTTATTATTCTTACATAAGTTGCCAACTGGCCTGTGTTGGTAGACTTGTGGGTAGACCATAGTCATGTATACCTCTGGCTTACGGCGAGTATCCTTCTAGATACGTCGCTATGCGGGATGTGACCTGCGCGTGCTTTTTCTGCGAGGTGCACTACCATGCGGGATACATCCATTGTGTGTTTTCTCCACTTGGGGTATTGCCATGCCACGTGACGACGTGATGCAGGGTGATGTCGAGGTGCACACCGCCATGCCATGTGGATAGTGTGACTATGTCGCACCACATGATGAGCTACTGCAATAGCTAGTCAGTTGTTCCTTCCTTCCTCGTTGGTGGCTAGATACTAGTCACACAGTGCTGTTATGTGCAGTTGTGATATTCTTGATATTTCTTTGGGGATCAGCAATTTATTTTACTTTGACTTTGAAGGTTTAGCCACGATCTTGTGATCTTTTGCACTTTGATTTGGTGTTGAAATTCTGGATTATTTTCTTACCTTATTGTTGGAATTGATGATTTATTATCTTTATTCATCTGTACTTTGGTGGCTAAACTGGTTTATCATTATTGTTTTCGGATGTTGATCTTGTGTCGAAATGTGAAATTCCTCTCCAAGGACGTATGATACGGAATTGGTAGAGTGTGTGCGAGGAAGTTGTTGTAGGGAACCGTGAGGATGGGGGTATGTGAGGCTGTGATGCAGCTAGGATCCACTACCTACCTATGTGTGGTGACTATCTCTTGGAGGCTAACCACCTTGTACAACAAGGGATATTCACAAAGGTCTTGTATGGAAGGTAGCACCGCTATGGTGTGCCTAGCACCATCGAGCCTTTGAGTGAGATATTGGATATTTATGATCATATTGTTGTTATGAGATCAGGCATAGAGATGTTGATCATGCATGTTATCATTGACCGAGCATTAGACATGCTCACATGTGGCCTTTTCTGTTATGCATTCCAGTCATGTGGATGGTTATTATTTGTATCATGGAGTAAATTGTGTTAGCTTGTCGCTATGTTATGGGACATAGTCTTTGGAAAGGTTTTCTTATGCCTGGCAAGTGTAACCAATTGAGTTATTTATGTTGCTCTTATTTCATGAAAGTTGATTTGGTTATAGAAATTGATATTTTGAGCTAGTTCTATGTTATTAAATTTTATGATAAAGATGGATTGGTAAAGGAAATTGATCATTATGGCATGTTTTTCTGTCATTTTTGATCGATGATTATGGTAATTGTGGTTTACCTCTTTAAAATGCTTTAATTTGATGTTACGAAAGGAAGAAAATTCTTGGTTCTTTGCTATGATTGTGGATAATTCCTAGAGTATTTTATGGAATGTATGGTTTTAGTTGTATCTTGCCAATGGATAATGGCGTTTGTAAAGGATTTTGCAAATTATATTTCATTTGATTATGGAAAGATTTCTATGTGCAATTTGATCTTTGTTGAATGAGTTTCAGGGCTAATGCGTACGACATGTTCTTCATCTAGCCTTACGACTTCCAGGAGTAAGTCGGAACCTAGGGGGGGAGAATGTAGTACCCCTATCGTAATCGATCTCTAACCTTGGTTTAATCTGGATTAGTTATCGTAATATTATGATTAATGTCAGATGTTGATTTTATGCATAGCTATTGATGTGGTTCTCACACTAGTTGTATGCAGGTTATTCAGTGTACCTATTCCGTGATTTTAGTATCGGACTAACGCTTTCATTAGATTTTATAAATGTATGCATGTATGATCTTTTGTTGCAGGAGATTTCAGGTGCGAAGTCGCATGAGTGCGAGGTTCGTCGTCACCTGGTTTTGCAGGTTTGAGCATACCTTTTAATCCTTAGAGTTGGATTAGGTGGTCGTAAGACCTTAGTCGGCCTTAGTCGTGCTCTAGTGAGCATCGCCAGTCGTCGTCGGTAATCCCTGTTGGTTTGGGTTTGCGAGTCGTCTGTTTGGTTGGCTTTCTCGATTTGCGTGCCTGGTGTGTTTGGTTATTGATTATCTAGTCTTTAGTAATTATCTTGATTAATATGCGTTAATGCATTGAGGATTAATGGATTAAATTAATCAGGTATTCGTTATGCGATTTTCGTGGTTATTGAATTGCCTATGTTAAATTGAAAGTAAATCCGATTAAATGTCTGTTTTCGAATATTTAATGCATTTTATATATGTTGTTGAAAAAGGAAAGCTGTGTATTTAATCGCAATGGATTAATTGTATTCTGTGGCTTCTGATATTGAAAGGTTAAATTTAATTGATTGAAGAAGTCGATTTTTAATTGGAAAAGCAAGTTATATTGTTGATATTGTTGAAAAGGATTAATTTTATGAATTATTTTGTAAATAAAGATTTTTATTCCAAAAATAGAGTTTTGGGTCAACTCTTCCATATAACCCAAATATGGACAAATTTGGAGAGGATGTTTTTTTGGAAAGAAATTTTGGAGGTTTTGGGAAGAAACGATGCTGGATCTGGCAGGTGGGCTCTCCCTCAGCCATACCCGGAATGCGAATTAAGGTAGGATTCTGAACTGGTTATTGGAAATCAATATGATTGTTCATATGAATTTGGCTGGAAATTTTAATGGAGATGTGTATTTTTCCCCCTTGCTGTTGAGTGTTTGAAACCCCATTGTGTTTGGGAAGTTGGAATTTTTATCAAACCCCTCTGCTGGGCGTTTATGGTAATTTTCGGACTGTGTGTTTTATTAAAAGAAAAAAAAAAAAAAATTTCATTTCATTTCCGAACTGTGTGTTCGAAGAAAAATTTTAACGCTTTTGAATGAATCCGAACTGGGCGAAACTGTTTTATCGAAATATATATTCATTATGGAATTTTGTTGTGGGATTGGGCGAGTTTGTTTTGGTTATTGAAACCGAGCTGGGCGGAGGTGTTTTGTTAAACCCGTGGGTTGGGGTTGGAGGCGGGGAGCGGAGCTCCCCTGCTCCTCCTCCTCTCTCCCCCCCCCCCCCCCCCCCGCTCGCCCCTTGCTTTCCTTTCTTCCCGTGACGCCTGGTTCCCCGTTGGTTGGTGCGGCCGTGGCGGTTGCGGCTCACGGCGGTGGCCGCAGGGCGCCGCGGCACCTGCGGGCACCACCGTGAGCGCCGCTCGCGGAAGTCCCCTGGCGCTAGGGTTAGGGCACGACCCTAACCCACGCCTCATCATTTTCAACGCGTTTTTAAACGCTTTTCCATTTTAAAAAAAAAAAGATATGAACATAGTTTTAATATGGTATTTTGTTTAATATAATTTTCTTGTTATTCAAAAAAAAAAAATGGCATACAATAGTTATAATATTATTGTAATGATAAGATTTAATTAGTGTTTAAAAGAAGTTTTTTTTTTTTTTAAAAAAAAAAAAAAGAAAAGAAAAGAAAATATATAATGTTTTAATATTGTTTTATGAAGATTGTAAATCAAGTCGTGATGATGAGAAATGTGGCGTGAATGGATTATGCCGAAGAGTTTTCTTTGTTAACGTATTATGCAAGCTTGGAATTTAATTGTGTATATTTGGGAAAGATCAATTATTGATATATTGGAGGTTCTTGTTGAGTTAAAATATACCTTATTCACGAATAAATATATATTGTTGAAGAGTTTAATGTTGTAAGCCATCTGGAGATATTAGAAATGAGTAATTAACCATTGATCTTTAGAAATTTAACGATATACTTTTGATAATGATTATCTTCTTTTAGACGTCCTTTTTATCATTATATCGGTTGTCTGAATTTTATTATTATAAATATGGTTTTAAAACTCTCATGGCTTTATATGTCTGTTCGATGCTTTGAACTTTAGAGAGCTAGAAAACCAAGTATAACTTATCCCTTGACAAGGTAGATAACTGTAACCTGTTTTTAGATCATGTAGAAAACTTGATCGCCTTGTAATGTTTAAATCAATTTGAGAAATATTGTCCTTTCTGATTATTGCTTTGCGAGTTTAATTTCTGTATTCGCCTTTAATTATGAAACGACATATTTTGCTTTGTTTAAATAGGACCCTGTCATATGAATTGACTTGGTGTACCTGTTTCAGTCCTCGAATGTTGAGTTGACTATGTTATTGTGATGTTGTCTTAGTTGGTTATACCCTCTTGTGTGAGTCGAATGATGATTCGTGGTTAACCTTAGTTGTCAGGACTCTAGTTAGAGTACCGTCAGTAAGTGATTACCCTTGAGGCGTGTTTGACCAGATGATTGTTCTCTCTTCTTGAACTCCGTTCGTCTTACCATGTGTATTCCTTGGTTTGAGTTCGTCTGAGTTAGTCTAGTGTCGTATGGGAAAGTGGCTTTCGATTGGGGGCCGCGCCCAAAGTGGCTGTTGGGTAACCCATCGAAAGTGAGTCTAATAAGTGATAACCTAAGTAGATTAGAAAAAAAACTCTAAACAAGATAATGTGCCTCACACATGGGACGAGTGCTATCATAGATTCGACATGCTGTGAGAAGGCCTGAAATGGCAAACTACCTTCCTTGTCTTCACGAGAGGATGTGTGGGTCCACATGAGGCTTGGATGGGCCGGAAGTTCGGATTAGGTTGCCAGGGTTACCAGTGTATGGGCCGGGACCTATGAAGACTTGCCATGGTATCCATACCAGGTTGTGTGATGACACTTGTCCCTACGTTCGCTAGTGTGTTGTCGTTTTGTCCTGTCTTGAGTACCTTTGTGAGTCGTCCCTTGTCGCTGCCCTTGTGAGTATCGGTTTCACGTCAGACCTTGGGTGGTGATGGCTCAGTTTATGGATGCTCTTTTGGACCTCTTATGTTATTAGCTTTGATTATGTTCAGCTGGATCCTGTTCTTTTAAAGGATCGTTTATGTATTATTGACCGATGTGGTCGCTCGTATAATGTTTATGTATCGCCTTGATGGCTGGATTGTATAGTGTAACCTCTTGTACCCTTAACCTTATTATTTATCAGAGGGGGTCTTGCAGTTGCGCAGACCCGGAGATGTAGCCCATTAGGGGTGAACTCCGAGATCACTATGGTGTTATGTGATGCGTTCTTTTATGTCTCTTAATTCAGCTTTATCATGTATGATTAATTTATGTAAAATGGTTAAGTGGATAATTGGAGTTAACTTTAAATGCTTATATTCAATTCTATCTTGAATGCCATGTAGTTCGAATGCATAATTGGTTGAGATGCGATTTATCGTGATGCATGTGTGAAATCATCTTTTGAAATGCTATGAATTGGATTATGAATGAATGTAACTTAGAGTAATGAATCATACTCAGTTGTTGTTAAGGAATTTAGATATGCTTGGAAAGATCTCTTATGTCATGATGAAATCCTAGTGAATTAGTATGTTAGATGTATGGTTTGTAATTTTAATTGAAAAGCTTGAATGAGGTTGATGAATGGATCTTAATGATGAATTCTTGCTTGTGCTTTATATTTCCATCTTTGAAAGAAATTATCCTGATTGTGAATTATCTCGTTATTGATGAATGGATCTTAATGGATGAATCTTTGTTGTGATTTATATTTCCGTCCTTGAAGGAAGTTTATCCTGTTTATGAAATTATCTCGTTATTAAGATATTCAGCGTAATGGATTAATTGTGTGAGCTAAGTGTATGGTGAAAATTTAAGTAATCTCGTTGGGAAACTCTTTAGGAGTTAGTTGAAGTCTTCCGCTATGTAATCTGAATCTTGTTATCTTGTTGCATCTTATGTGTTGTAACTTTAAAAAAAAAATTGCACTCTATTCTTGTTATTTTAGCTTATCCCTTCGGGGTTTCCTGGCGGGGCATTACACAACACATGTTTCCCCTATCATACATATTGAATTATAAAGTAGACTCTAGAAGCACCATTTTTTTTCCTTGTAGCCCTATCAAAATTGAGCTTTATGTGCTCATGGGGAGGAAGTTACAACATTGCCTCTTTTTGTTTATTTTTCTTAGACAGTTTTAATCCATTGTGATTGATAAGTACCTTTAGCAATGACCAAGTGTAAAGGTCGGTGTTTTCCAATAGTAAGAATATTCAATTCTTCTTTTTGTGAGCTCTAATGTCCCAGAGTTCACATATTGTAGCCTCAATTTTTTTTATTGATCTTACTTTTGAGAATCAACCTATTTTGTTCTTTCCAAATGTACCATATGATTATTTTTGGAGTAGTCAACTATAGTCCATTCCATAAAGAGTCTTTATGTAGTCTTGGCCAACTCTAGAAGATAGTGGTAATCATTGTCAATAAAGGGCCTTTCCACCATAACTTGTTAATGGAGTAGGACTAGCATTTGACAACCAAGTAGCACTATATTAACAAGTGGTCCACAATCTCTTCATTGTCTTTGCACAAACAAAAATGGCAAGGCCCTACAAAATTTAGTTTCATATGCTGGTTTCCTATGAGAATTTTGTTATGGAAGGTAGCCCAGACAAATATTCTCGCTTTGGCCAAAATATTGGTTTCCCAATAGATGTAATCTGGCCAATTGGTTGGTTGAATTACTTTCTTCTAGATATAATAACCAATTTTGGTGATGTACTTCCTTGAATTGTCTTCACACCATATGTGTTTGTCCTCCTTTGAAGATAATATGATTATCCTTACTAGATCTCTTTTTGAAATGTTTCATTGATATGTGTGGAGATGAATTGAAACTGATTTCATTATTGACAAATTGTATGAGTATGAATTTCTGTTTGGGATCCCAAACCTAAATGGGTATTCATTTTTGTTGGCATTTTTTTCTAAGCATGAAACTTCCAACTCAATCAAGACTCAACTTCTTACACTTACCCTTTGATGATATATGTTTCCCCAACTAAAGACACACCATACAATAACATGTCGATGATAAAGAACTAAAGAAATAATAACAAAAATCCATTTACAATTGTAATCCCTTTCCATTATCCCATTGTCACTTTATGAGCTATCCTCTTGCTTATGGCATGGCCATATTGACAAACAAGAATGGAGAAAGGGATCCTTGTTGTTCAATTCCTTGAGTCCCTTCAAATAAACCACAATGAGTTTCTTTAATTAAGATAAAGTATCATGCAGTGGAAATGTGTGTAAAAATCCAATTAAACCATCTTCGATCAAAGTTGAACTTCTTCAAAATCTTCATCAAGAACCTCCATCTTACTTGTCATAAGATTTGCTTATGTCTAGCTTCAATATCATGGATTTCTATTTTTGTCTTTTGATAAAGTGCAGTGCCTCAAGTGCAATTATATTTCATTAGTTATGTTCTTCCCTAATACAAAAAATAAGTTTCTTACAACATAACACAAAAAAATCAACTCCCACTTCCTGTATTTTGTTTCTCTCAGTCAAGTTCCTCTTGTCACTTGCGATGATTTTTGATGAAGAGCTACTCCACCTAACATGCATGCATGGAACAATAATAGGGATTAACCATACAAATACAAGAGAGAAAACAACCAATTTTTATTTGAACATGAAGAATATAAATAGTATAAAGAATAAACAATAAGAATTTAAACACAAACCATACAACTTATTCCTCTTTCTTGAGCTAAAGTGGATGCACACTATTCCACTTGATTTTCTCTTTTGATGTTGTTGATGGGAGGAATGTGGCTGCCCTAAATAGCAACATGATGTTAGGATTGTGATGGATTGATAGGGGGAAATAGAAGCATAAGGGTAGGTTGAGAGAAGATTGGTAAAAATGAGACCAAATGCCTCAAATTTTTTTTTTGACGGGGAGCATTAATGACTATGATTCAATGATTAATGGATGACTCGGATTGATTGAGGGAGAAAGCATGGATTGAAGGCTTAGCCTTGTGACAAGTGTCACAAGGAGGATGAAGGTGTTCTCACACAACATTGAGAAGAACATGAAAGAGAAATGCCTATGACATGTGTAAGAGATAGTGTGGCTTGGATAGTGATGCGTCTATGACATGTGTAAGAGGTATGATGACTTGGAAAATTACATGTCTATGACACGTGTAAGAAGTAGGGTAAATTGGAAAATGACATGTCTATGACATGTGTAAGAGGTAGAGTGGCTAGGAGGTGACCTTTCATGCTCACACATGTGTGAGTAAGAGGGGGGTAGGGAAACTTGTCACATGATTACAAGTTTAGATCTTAATCCATGTAGATGGATTCAAGGGCTAGGATTGAGTGGGAAAGGATTGAGGGTGATGTGAAATATAATAATAGGGAAAATGTTAATGAGGATCAATTAGCCTAAATCACTTAATTAAGTATGAATTAATTAATTGATTTAGTGGGATAAGGTTAGACATAATTAAATAAATGTAAATATATCTAAGTAATGGTGAGGGATAAATGTGAAGATTAAACTCAATATTTAATCAAGGGTGAGAGGTAAAGATAAAGGATTAATTAAACAAATAACAAATACTTATTTAATTGGCTAGAATGGGATAAGGTCAAGTGTGGCCAAGTATAGACAAATTTAGGCATCTACACTATTACTCTCATGAAAATGAATTACAATACTCAAAAGTTATAGGCTACACCCACATGGGCTTTCTTATTACAAGAAATCTAGTTCTATCAAGAAAAATTTGCAAGTTGGAAACACAATTTTCACTATTGAGTTGTCCTCCATAACCCTCGTTTGTCTTGTTTATCCTAGAAAGTATAACCACCCTAGAATGTTCTAGAAAGCGCAACTCCCATTTTGGGTACCAAAAGTCCAATCATCCATATTCTTGGTCAAGAAGATATTTTATTGAAAATTAGAAGGTTGGATTTCAATAGAACAACTTTCGAGAGCCATAACTTTTGGTTTGATCGTTGGATCTTCAATCATTGTATATTGTTGAAAAGCACATGAAGATATCTATGGAATCAATTTTTCCAAATTTTGGACTTGTATGAGGCTTCTAATGGCCTCAAATTTGAATTTGAAATTGTATGGGAAAATTTTCCAAAGCAAAAATGTTGATGTAGCATCCTAAAATTTCACCCCTTTACAATTTTGACCGCATTTGGGTCTTCACCTTAGTGTTTGCACCCCTTGGCCTGTTCGAAGGCCTGATTATGCTCACACCCCTCATAGATGTCATAAAACTTGACTCCCCCCCCCCCCTTGGGAACCTTGATCCTAACCCAAAATAGGGTAGGACCAGGGCGTGGCACCCTGGGCCTCACTGGGACAATGGTGCCATGCCATGGTCCTCCCTAAGTTGGGCCCCCTTTAAACCCATTTTAGCATTTTAAAATTGAGCGAGATTCCCATCTCTCTCTCAATTAGTCAATTTTCCAAATGGGCAAGTATATAAAGACAATTTACCCTCTCATTTTGATATACACCATATACATTCACAACAAGGAGATTTTGACATCAAACAATCAAGCACTCAAGAGAAATTAAGCATTTTTCAGTTTTCCTTCAAGCCATGGAGCAACAATAAAGTTAAGATTCAAGCATTGAAGAGGACAACATTCATCCTATTTTTTTGAAGACTTCATTAACCCTAATTCCATGTGGAGGCAAGCAAAACTTCATAAAGAGGTATCATCATTCAATTTTTAGTCATAATTCAACATCTCCCTCAAAAGGAGAATCTTTCATTATAGTTATTTCTATTATATTTATTTCAATTTCATGGTTAATTCTAAAACCAGGGTTTGACCTAAGGCAAGCCCTTGTTCCCAACATATCTCCCCTTCTTTATGTGTGCAGGAAACAAGTACGAAGCTGCAATCTTCAGAATAAGCATTATTTGCATAGACGAATCAACCCTTTTCGGCATGTGAAAAAGTAGGACTAGGGCACCCACCACCATGGTCCTGATATTTTTGGATTTTTTACAAGGATCAGATCTAAATATGCATATACTACTCAAATCCAAGTGCATGCGAAAATCTCGCATTGTAACTCACTATTTTCTCAGTTTTACCTTCATTTTTCAACACTTTACCTTATTTCAAAAATTCAATTTACAAAAGAGAAATAAAATTATCACACAGTTTACCCCAAATCCATTCAGTATTCAGTCCTTGTCCAATTTGTGACCAAATCTAGTTGATTCCCTTTCATCTTTTGAATGCAATGTTCCCTAAGTGAAAAATTAGGTGTTTTCATCTCTCTTAGGTGGAAACCCTAAATTCATCCACATTATAGTTGATATCTCTTAAATGCCACATGAAATTGACATGATTCTTTCACCATTCACTTAATCTTTATCTTTTCTCATTGGGGTAATATTTTAGGTTTGTGATGTAGGAGCACCCTAGGTTTAGTAGGTTCAAAATTAGCAAAAAATTTTTTTAATGTTCTTTATGTAATAAGATCATTTAAGACCATTTCACGTGGGTTTGATTCCATATTAGGTCACTATGGGGGGTTGGAGTGATAAATTGCATTTGTTAATTTTGCAAAAAATGTCAATGTTGCAAATGTTGCCAAATTGCACAATGTGGAATATGAAGGGTTAATGTTACATAAAGTGAGAAGTTGAAAGGCTGAGAAGTTTAAATGTGATTGTAATAGAATAAACACATGTTTTAAACATGAATCCCAAGGTTAGAGAGGTTGGTTGTTGATTTGGAGGAGTGGTTGCAATAAAAGAACATCAATAATTCTACAAATCTGAACATGTTTTTCCTTGTTTTTTTGTTTTGTACGGAATTATACGAGTTTGTACATACTTGAAATTTATTGGATATTGAAGGGGAATGAATCTACTTTTTGACAAACTTGTTCTTAACGGGCAGCCTAAAACCCTACTTAGGGTAATAGTGAATAAACAAATCAATTTTTGAAGGTTTCTGTACAAAGTAACCTACTTTGGTTCTAAGATATGTAGTATAAGGTCCAAATGGGTATCCAAAAATGGTATTATATCTTCTATTTAAATTATACAAATATAGTTATGGCCAAAAAAGGTTGATTTGTTGCACTTTTTAGGCTTAATAGAAGAGAGGACAGTCAAATTTTGACCGTTTTCTGTACAAAGAAACCCTACCTGATTTTGATGTCTCTTTTGTAAGAGCCAAATGGGTATCTGAAACTATTTTTACATTTTTGATATCATTTCTACACTAAAAGTTATGGTGGAAAAACTCTATTTGATGGGCTACTAGGAAAGAAGCCTAATTGTGAAGAAACTAAAATTGATTTATGATCATGATCAACTGCGAGTGTTGGCTTGTGTGAGGAATAATATTATAATCCCTCCTATGCATTAGCGGACATGTGCACAAATTCAAACTTACTAAGAATAGTAACCCTACCATTTTAGTCCTTATTGAAAAATACAAAATATTTTTGGTTCATGCAAGATTACTCTTACACCATGGATTCTCTTGCATCAATTTGAGTTATCTCGTTTTGACCTCTCCTAATTTTTATTGACATATGAATTTTTTTGTGTTTAGATTTTCTTCCTCCAACCAAGTCTCAATTGATTTAGAATGCCAATAACATTCCTCCCTGGCAAGGATTTCATTGTGATATACTAATAATGAGTTCTCTTTATCATGATCTTCCTAAAGCATGCCACTCATTATTATTTTTTCATTCAACACTTCTAATTCAGCTTCAATCCTTTCTTTCTCTTGAATTTTTTTTGGGTTCTTTCCATCATTGTTTTAAAAGGTCCATTAGATCCTCATTTCTAAACTATGTCTTTGGGGGTGGGTGATCCTCTATGAGACACAAATAAACTAGATAGTGGTCAGAGATGGATACAAGTCTAATGTTAGATGTGGGAAGCACGAGAGTGTGAAGTCATTTTGGTGAGAGAAGGAAGAAATTTAATCTCTCTGGAATCTTTTTAAATCTTGCCTACTTGTATTTCCATGTAAACATGTGATTCAATGGTGCTATGTCAATGAGATTGCTTAGTGATGAAGTTTGAAAAATCTTTTTGGGATTGTCATATTCTTACCAAGCCTAAAATTTTCTTGGTCATGTTCATGATAGCATTGAAATATCCAGCAACAAAAAATTCCCCTTCGATGATTTCGTTGAACTTCAATTTCAATTCATTCTATAAAGCTCTCCTTTCCACTGGTTTGGAGGGACCATAGGAATTACAGATGCAAAAATTTTAATTGGAGATTAGGCTTCTTACCTTTGTCAATTTCCAAATGGTTTTTTTCCTCTAGTGGATCTAAAGAATATCTCCTTGGATTCCACATATGTTGAGGTGTCCAAGGCCCCAATGGCTTCAACAAAATTCCTAGACTAACCTTAATAATGTACATGATGAATAATTCTACTTCAACCTTGCTCAGTTGAGTTTCATGAAGGAGCATGATCGGGATCAATTGGTTGTCCAGATGGAGCTTGATCATGTATTGTTTGTTAGGGTCATTAATGCACCTAATTTTCTATGTTAGGATCTTCATTGCCCTCTAATCAAGGGGATATCTCTCTTGGATCTCAATGAGTAGGTTTTGACAGAAGTTTATCTTTCATTTTGTGCATCTTCCTCTCTCTTTTGTTTATTTCATTTACAACCAAGCTTGGATTCTGAAAGTTTGAGTTTTTTGTTTAGTACTCTGGGATAAAATTGGCTAATCCTCCTTGGATCAACCATATCTATCTCATCCACCAAATTTTTCGTCCTCCGAGTTAGGGCCATGACTCTTTCTTTTTTCTTATTGTTCAATTCTCCATGAATGGGATGATTGTCGTAGTGGGTGCTTGAATTTTCTCATGCACTACCCTTGGAATTTTAACTTTTTATGTGAATAAATTGGGGTTTGATTATTACACCACCCTCTCCTATTGAGTCTTAGAAACCATGACAAAGAAGCCCTTCATGAGGAAATTTAGTACATGTTTTATTTTCCAATTTACCATGATCCATCCTTTGATATTTTTCCTTGATAGAATTGTTCCAATGAACTTCCCAATTAGAGTACTTTCCTTGAGTTGTTTAAAATATCCTTTGACAATGTTTGTTGAATCAATAGTGAAGTTGTCCTTGATAGTTCTATTTTGATGAACTTCCCCTTTGAGTTTTTTTAAATATACTTGGATAGTGTTTGTTACATTGATCGTGAAGTTGTCATCACATTTCCAAGATTCTTGAACACTCATCTTATTTTCCTTGCCATCCTTTGCTTTACTCTACTTTTTCTTCACATGCATCATTTTTTCCATTCACGTTAATAATCTTAATTATTATTTTATATGTAGAAATAAATAAAAGGAAGTTAAAAAAGCAACAATTACACACACCATAATTTTATAATGAATTTAAGTGTGTATTGTTTTTAAACTATAATATTTTATATTTTCAAAAAATGTTAATTTAATTTTAATTATAAATGATTATATTTGAATTGTATGCCTAGGTAGTTTAGAGTAATGAATAAATATAAATGTTGGATAATCATTAAATAAGAAATAGATGCCATGATATATATTTTTCTTTTATTTATAGTTAAAAAAAATAAAAATTTTAAAATGTAAATATTTGAACATATGAGTTTTTTTTTCAAATTATTATTATTTTTAATAATTATTTATATATTATAAATATTTTAACAATTTAAACCATGTTATGTGGGTGGTGGTAATATGGAGTAGAGTGTGATAATGTGAGCATGTTGGTTAAATAAAATAATTAAATAGTTGACATATAAAAATAATAATAATCACAAACCATTAAAAAATGGAACCAACAAACATAACATTATTTATAAAACTCATATATAGATATTTGATAATTCTCTCGAGAAACAAGAGATAAAAACTAATATAAAAATAAAATTCTATATTTATAGCTCTAAAAAATTTATTTCTTTGATAAAATTTAAATTATTATTTTGCCACCTTTTTATTTTCTACCTTAAAAATTTTCTATCCTAATCTTTTGAAAGTATAAAATGATGAGTTGTTTCTTTATTTGTATTTTTGAAACTTAATATTAAATATATTTGAATGAAATAGGATTCTTGCATACATTGCTAATGATTTAAGAAAATTATACACATACTATTATATTTCTAGAATTTTTTTTTCTATTTTTGTAAGAGTAATTTAAAAATAGAATTATTAAAAATATTATTAATGTAGATAAGAAAAATATTCAAAGTCTAAAATAGTATGTATTCCTTATCATGGATTTTTTGTGATGATATAAAAAATAAACTTGAATTATTTATACATTTAATTATAGCATATTATAATTTGATTGATATATTTTATTTTAATTTGTAAGATGCCTTGTCTAAGGTTAAATTTTAAAAATCAAGGGCAACAAAGAGAATATTGAAGAGCATATGCTTGAAATTATATGAGAGTGACGAAAACAAACAACTAATACACAAAGAGAGAAAGTAAGAAATCACTAAAACCAAAATGATACAGAAAGACATGTCAAATGTAGGGTAGATATGATAGTGAAGAGATTGAAAGAAAAATGAGACTACTTGCAGATGAGATGATAACACATCATGCATGAACATTTCAAGAGGAGCATTATATTTTAAGAACAAGATTGTAATGAGATATGCATTTAGATCAATTCAATGAGAAATGAAGACAACTACAAGCACATAATTATTATCAGTTCAAATACATTATCAATCTCAAGGGAATGTTGTGGTTATTTTAAAGGGAAGAATTCTATTCTAATAAATTATGTGCTACAAACACTATAGAATAAAGTTAAAGATGCAATGAATGATGATACTTAAAATCATGTAAAAAATAATAGTTCACAAGAAGAGTTGACATCTCAATCAGTAAGATGAAGACTTTACAAATGACATTTTAACATAGATTAGATAAACTTGTTCTATTAAGCATGAGTTATATTTGTCAGGAAAGTTACCCTATAATGAAGAATGTATGGGTACTTGTGTTAGTGCATTATATATTTAGGAGACATGTTTTTGTAGCTTAAGTTCTTTTAGTTGAGATTATTTTAGTTTTTTTAAGCTAATTTTAGATTAGGTTCCTCTTCCTTTCTATAAAGCAAGTCTTTATGCATTGTTTCATTCATTATGCAATCTTTTAGTTTTGAGGAATTAGTAATTTTTTTCTTGTTTCTCTTGTTTATGGAAGGTGTTCTTCACTTGTAGTTTGATCTTATAGGCGCTTATGTTACAAAGTTCAACATGGTATAAGAGCATATATTCAACAAACCCCTTCTCAATAATTGAGAGTTTCTTTTCTCATAAGCATTGCAGGGTCACATATTTTGCCTTTTTTATGTGGATCTATTAGGGTATTTTCCTAAGCACTTTGGAGTAAAAAGGACCTGACCATTGCATTCACAACATCTCTAAACCTATAGATTGACTATCATTTTGTTAAAACTTGAGTTGTTGAGTTTTTCAACCTTTTCTTTGAGCACATGTTTCGAGGAAATTTTAAGGGATCAACACAAAAATGGAGCATCTTGGGGCAAAACAAACCTCACCATTGCATCTACAACAACCAATAATCTACAAATCACCTTTTTTTTGTCAAAACTGAAAACATCAATTTTTGGGCAATTTTTTTTTGGGCACACTTCTCCAAAAATTCATATGAATATGTACAATGATGCATGCCTGATACCGCATTGACCCAAGATTGATAGCACATTGACAAAGGATAGAGAATATTCTGACAATACTCAAAATATTTTGTTTGTAAGAAAAAGGGTGGTGCTTTTCCAAAAATTTGGCCAATTGATGTAGGCAGGAATATTATGTCACTTTTTTTATTGGCATCAACATTCTGACTACTAGCATTATCATTTGTACCTACCCTTCAAGATCTCTTTGTCCTTTTTGAGTTTCCTTTGTAAAAGGGCAACCAAAAACATCAATTTTTTCGGCAATTTTTTTTTGGGAACACTTCTCCAAAAATTCGTATGAATCTATACACCGATGCATGCCTGATAGTGCATTGAACCAAGCTTGCTAGCACATTGATGAAGGATAGAGAATATTCTGACAATACCCAAAATATTTTGTTTGCAAGGAAAAAAGGTGGTGCTTTTCCAAAAAATTGACCAATTGATGTAAGCGGGAATATTATGCCACTTTCTTTTATTGACATCAATATTTCGATTGCTAGCATCATCATCTATACCTACCCTTCAATATCTCTTTGTCCTTTTTGAGTTTCCTTTGTAAAGGGCCATTTTTTTGCATACAAAGTTAAAATCAAGCAAACAAGATATTATCAAAAAACTGGTTTTGAGGCTAATCCATCAAAGCTAGTAATTTTTTCATAGTTTTCTCCTATATTTTTCTACAAGTTGTTGAATTCAAATCTTCCTATTTGCGCTTCTAGGGCTGGATAACTTTCTCATTCGAAGTATATTTTTTGTAAATGAGTAAGCGTGAGAAAGGTGGTTCTATGCTCTACTTATATCTGCTACTTAATTTTATAGAACTTTTGTTAGGTATGCAAAGCATCCATTTGAAGTTATTTTTTGATTTTATCATTTCTTAGTCATTCAAGTTGCTAAAGGGTTCAATTTTTCTTGTTGTGGGGGGTCAAATTGCATCTTCAGGTCATCATAACATGCCATATCTATGGAAGATCCATTTTTCGTTGAATGTCTTATGCCCTATAACTATTTGTAGTGTCATAAATTGTAACCCCTTACAATTACATAGTCTTTTTTGGGCCCTTGCCTTAGTGTGCTTACTCCTAGCTCTTTTTCGAGTCTATTTTTGACCTTGTTAGTGTAAAATTGTTGTCATATATTGATATGTTAATTTGATCATGTGTTGTGAGCCTGTGTACATTAGATCTACCTCTTTTCCATCCCTTTTTAGGTGGACTATGGCGCTAGGTGTTATAATACTGGTTGACTAGGGCAGTAGGCCCATAGTCCTAGTGGAATGCAATGTTAAGTGCCTTAGTGCCCCCATATTGGGCCTAAATTTAAATATGTTGGTGTACTTATTCCTGCCAATTGATTTGCCATCCTGATATTTGAATATGACCATTGGAGGTCACCCTAATTTATGAAGTGCTTTGGAAATCCTGTATAAGAGCATCTTTTCTAATTAATTTTCATACCTACGTATTCCAAACAACTCCCAGAGAAAGCATTATGACCAAATTTATTCAAATTTGAGTTTTATGGAATAGCAAGTTACAACAATCTTCATGCAAGTGGTTTTCCATGATTGATCTTTTCTTGTATAGTTATGTTATTGCATCAAAACTTGAGGGTGCTATCCAAAGAGAATTGCATCATTAGCAACAACATAAAGCTTGAGGTATGATTTTATGAATTCAATATTTCCTTAAAGTCTCAACCTCTGCTCTACAAGGGTAAGGTTTTTCTTCTATCCATTCATCATTATAAGGTTAACTCCAAACTTGGAGCTTGACATAGGCAAACCCCTTAAACCCAACACAAGTTTTCCTCTTTTGTGTGTGCAAGTGTTAGGTTGAACATAGAAGGATTATAGATTCAAAAAGTGTAGACTAAGACAAAGAGATCCAAACTTTGAATAATCAGAAAACCTTGGACAATGGCAATTGTTGTCGGTGTATGACACTTTTTTAATATAATTTTAGGGATATATTTGAGTTGCATATTGATGTTGAATCTATTTTTGATATCCACATCAGAAAAATTCAAGATTAGGATGCCTATTGACTGTTAATCTTAGAGGATCTGGTTAATACTGAGAGGGGGGTGAATCAGTATTAACAACAATTTCAAACTTAAAAATTGAACTTGCAAAACTTCACCAAATCAATAATAAACCAGTAATAAACTCTTTACCATTATTGGTAATCATAGATAACCAATAGTTAAACCGATTTATCAGAACTGCTCATTAAGTGTTCATCAACATGCATAAACTGAAAGTAAAACATAACAACACATAAAAACATTCACCATATGAACACCATGTTTTTCACGTGGAAACCCAAATAGGGAAAAACCACGGTGGGAATTGGTACCCACAAAAATTGTGCACTCTTTTGGAATACGCCTTGTTAGGAGCCTAGCCCAGTTAGAAGCTTACAAAGATGCCCTGTTAGGAGCAGATCATGTTAGGAGTCACCCGGTTAAGGGATTTAGATGATGAGTCATGTTAGGAGCTTTAACCTGTTAGGATCAACCTCACAAGAGGATTTAAAACTCAGATGTTGAGCTACCCGGTTAAGGGATTTACAATGTAAGGCCTGTTAGGACCTACCCGGTTAAGGGATTTTGTTGTAGTAATTGTTAGGATAACAATAGTGAATGATCTGGGTATAGCACTTAACTACTTGCTTGATCAAATCCAATTCTTGCTCCAAATCTAGTACACTCTGGCAGATCTCATACTTTGGTTTGGCTTCACACTCTTCTCAAAACTACTGACACCACAAACATCAACTGTATCGACATAAATAACCTTTACAACCTAGTCGGTTACAAAATCCTAAAACTTACAACATATATCATCATATGGAGCATTACAATCAATTATAAATTAATTACAATCGTTGAATGATCACCGCATCTCAATCTGATACAAAGTCAAACGCTTAGAACATTTCGCTAAGCACTTTGCACATTCCCAAGAAATTCGCTCTTCAAACGCGCCAAAACATCATTCAAACACTTCACGCATCTTGTACCACATCATCACCAACATTTGAACTTGATGTAGATCACCGCCAAACCAAAAATCATTACCGATTAAGAGAATTCTTTACCGGTCCTTAAACCCTTCTTAAACCCTAGCAAAAATACAACAGAAATCATAAACATGACTTCTGATAACCAAAACATGATGCGGTTCCAGTCAGATACCTATTACAATGATAGAAACTCACATTCCAAACTGCAACACTTCAATCATCACCGATCGCCATATCTAATCAAAACATTTCCTCATTTACCGGTTAAGGTCCTAATTCCCAATTTACTGTCTTCAATACTGGTAAGGCATTTCCGGTAGACCAAAAAGACTTAGATGATAAAATACAACATAGTAAACATTAGTTGCCATCAATGACAACACAAATAACTAATCAAAGCTATCCAATCATGCAATCTCAATCTCTTCATCACAATGTCATCACAAACAGCCCTTTACCGGTTCAGTCATCATTCTTCATCTACATCAGTTATGCCAATCATGCCAACATTGACATAGTCTAACACTTTTGAAATCAAATTGTAGATGCAATTTCATTTTCGATCCTCGTTTCTAGATCTGTTCTCAGAGTCTACATATCTATTATGTAGCTTACTCTTTATGTTGATTACTGTCAATTTTGCATCGTTAAATCTAGCTTTTATATTCTCTTATCAAATCAAATCAACACGCAAAAGAATAAATCGATCAAAGTTCCCATCTCTTGCCAATACATTTGTAGTTGGGCCTATGTATTGTTCTTGAATGCAGTGTTAGTGTTAATGGCTTTTGATTCCTATTTTACATAATTAAACTAGCAAAACTTATTTACCTACTCTACATTTTTTGTGAACCCGAGTCTTCTTACACTTGCATTAATTTTGATTTTTAGATCTAACTTTTTTTTGCATGAAATTTACTGATTTACAACCAGTCATTTCTAAAAAATTACTATTTGCATTTGTTAAATAAATTAAGACATTTCTATGTCATATTGTTTAAACAATCAAATAGTTGTTATTTCATTTCAATTTGATATAAAAAGCAAGTGTGTGTGCATGGTTTTTTCTTTTCAATTTTACAATGAGGATGTATACTTCATCTAATGGTGACCCAATTGACCTTTTAACACTTTTATCCACTCCTAATGAAGCAAAAATTGTGATATTATATGTTGATAACTATTTACCTTTGAGAAATTTTGATTATCGAAGTCTCTTCAGCTAGTTGACTTGAAGCCTTTGTTTTTAGTACTAACCCATTTTTTTGTGTCTTCTGCTTGATTTTATTTGCCCTTTTTCCCTTTTGTTTGGCATTGTTTTTTTTTGTTTTTTTTTTGTGTGTCCTTCATTGTATGTGATTGTGTGAGTTAAGATCCTAATTTTGGGGTCTTGTTCCCTTAAACTTGGTGGCATCTCTCTCTCTCTCTCTCTCTCTCTCTCTCTCTCTCTCTCTCTCTCTCTCTCTCTCTCTCTCTCTCTCTCTCTCTCTCTCTCTCTCTCTCTCTCTCTCTCTCTCTCCCTTTACTATGAGTATGTGCATAAGTTAATACTCCCACTAAAGTTGGGGTTAAATATAGTGTCATAAATTGTAACCCCTTACAATTTCAAACTCCTTTTTAGGTCCTTGTCTTAATGTGTTTCCTCTTATCTCTTTTTAAAGCCTATTTATAGCCTTATTATTGTACAATTGTTATCATATATGCTAATATGGTGATTTTATCATGTGTTCTAAGCCTATGTACACTAGATCTACCTATGTTCCACCCAATTTGTTTGGACTATGGTGATAGGAACCACAACCTTGGTGGACTAGGGTGCTAGGTGTCATAGAACCCCAAATTGGGCCCAAATTTTAATGTCATTTACCAATTCCGACCAATTGATTTGTGATCCCAACATTTGAATATAATCATTGGCGGTTGGCCTAATTTATGAAATACCTTGGGAACCCTATATAAGAGCACCTTCTCTAATTTATTTTAATACATACTATAGGCGTATAAAAATGACCACTTTCCTAAGTGAATATTTAATATTCATTTTATTCTCATTCTTCTATTTAATTAAATTTAATTAATTCAATCTTTCACATTCATCTATTTAATTAAATAAGTTATTTGATTTATTTAATTAAATTTACCTAGGCCTTTCATATCATTTAATTGAATAAATCACTCTTTCTACTCTTTTTAATTAAATTTACATTTAATTAAATTGTTCACTTCAAATAAATAAATCTAATTTATTTAAATCCCCCACTTGCATCTATTTTGTTGAAATAAAACAATTTATTTTAATTAAAATTACCTTCCATCCACTTGCATTCTCCTACATCTCCCACTTGCCTTTCTAAACCCCCTTCTAAATTCTTCTAATCCTTTCTAAATTAGCCTAACCCATCTACTAAGTATTGTCACATCCCTAAGAAAAGGGAATTCACTTCTCAAACCCTTAAAGTCTTCAATAACCATTAAAGGCTTTATGTCCCCAACAAAATAACCCTCAAAGTCTTCCAAACCATTTAAGGCTCTTACATAACCATTAATGGTTAAATCAACCCTCTTGCATGATTAGAGACTTTCTCTCTTAACTCAACCCTCATCTAACCCTAGGGTCTCATCAAGCATTCATTGCTTTGACCATGGTTATCCCTTTAACCCTTGCACAAGAGTTTATCCTTTGGGTAAAATCTTTATCCAATGGATAATCTTAACCTAACCTTAACCCTTACCTCCTAAGGTAACCTTCATGTCTTCTCAAGCATTTAATGCTTCTTGCATCTCCTCTCAAGCAGTCTTATGTTGATAGTTGTCACCATTTCATTGTTGAGAATTGTAAACATGGATTGATAACTTTCAATCCTGACCCTTGATAAGATCATCCAATGTTGACCCTTCATTGCCCTATTTTTCCTATAAATAGAGCCCTCATTCCTCCATTTTCATATCCAAGTCTTTAGCATCAAACTTATAGAAATTTTACTAAGCATCTAATCTAAATCATCTTTATCTAGCATTTAGCCTCTCTTTGATAGAAATAATCTTCATAACATCTTTAATAAGCATTTGCATTATTATCATCATAATCATGGTAGACTAGTATAATATGCTAGGATATTTTTGTTACTAATCCTTTCATCTTATCATCATATACATGCTAGTTTAATTCATGTTTGTTAATATCATGCACATTAGGATTGCATTCATGTTAGATTGATCAAACATCCCTCATTCTCATGATTGTCATCCCTAAGTCACTTTGCTCAGTGATCTGAGAGCAAAGGCATTGGCTTGAGGGGTCTTTTGAGATAGAGAACAATGGAACATCCCTTGGGAAGTTGAGCTATTCCATATAGCTCCATAACTTGCACCAAGAGTCCCATTGGTGTGTGGACTAGTCTTGAATTCGTAATATTCATTTCATCAAACTTCTTTTCCCGCATAGATTTCTGGTGCCCACCGTGGGGCTCAACCCTATTTATCAAATCATTTTTGATGCAGGACTAACTTTGCAGGTACGCGAAAAACTTGAATCAGCTCGTGGATACCATTTTGTAGCACATCTGGTCTTTCCTTTGGTGCATATTGCTAACTGCTTAGTGCGTTGATACCATACCTTAGCACATCACGACTTAACTTTAGCGCATAGCATTTCTGCTATTTCTTGTAGGTCTCGGTGCTTTAAAACATCAGTGTAGCGCATTTAGCCAACAACGTAGCGCATCTAGGCTTTTTGATAGCACATCAGTTCCATTCTATAGCGCATCTATTCTGTAGATTAGCGCATGGCAGAAACAGAAAGAAAAACAAAATTGTAACAGAGACAGAAAAATTAGACTTGTAAAATTCCACCTTAAAATTGTTGTTTTCTAACTGGTTTTTGTTGCAGGTGACTAACTTTTGTTTGCAGGATCGGGAGATTTTTTTTGTTTTTACTAATTTAGGCTTGTGGTTAAATTTTTTATTTCTAACTTAGTTAAGTTAGTTATTTAAAGTTTTCTTGATTTCCTCATTAGTAAAATTGAACTCATTTTCTTTTGGAGTACTTAAAAAGAACAACAAACAAAACCTTACTTTGCTTTCATAGGAAGAGATAACACTTCGTTTTTGGGTTTTAAAAAGAACAAGGCAAACTTTTATTTATGCAAAGTTTTAAAAAGAACCTCACCATCCTTTGGTGTCTAAAAGGATCCATTACTTTTCTTGCATAAGTTAAAGAACCTCACTTGTTTTCAAGTTCTAGATAAAGCAAAAGAGGGAAATCTTTCCCCTATCGAATTCATTTTTGTTGACCATCTCAAAAAATTTCTTTGTTGACCCGAATTTCATTTCTTAGCTGAAAAAATCACTGATTTGATAGTTAAAAAGAACACCATGCCTTTTTGGAGCAATATCTCCCACTAGAATTAGCAAATAACTGAATTGTAGGATTAAAAAGAATCATTTTGTGCCTTGTCTCGAAAGTGGAAGGTATATGCTCTCCCCTTAATTGGGTGACCAAAAAGCCAAACCACTCTTACGCTTTCAGTATTTCAAGCATTTACCACCTTTAGAAGGCCTGTCCTCTCGAGTTGCTCTTAGAGCACCATTTAAATAGTCGGTGAGAGGAGAACGACCTAAGTGGGAAACAACTTTATCATCAAGTGTTCCAACCCACTATAATCAAAAGTGGAGGGTGACAAAGTCCCTTTCAACAGTTTCGCGCAACGATTAGCCTTCCCCCAGTATCTTTACGATATGTAAAGCCTTTGTTCTAAAGGTTGGGAAGCCTCCCAATGGAGTTTATCACTGACGACCGAACATGAAGCTTGATTACGAACCTTAAAAATAGAAACCTTGAGCTGAGTCAGTATCCAGACATCTTCAATATCATAGTGCAAAGGTGGGGAAGAATCCGCCCCCAAGATTACTCACCATATATCTCTCAAGATAGCTACTCAATTGTGAAACAATTCACTTTGAGTTAATTTATGGCAAAAGACAAAAAAACAGGCGCCCCCTAGGGGGTGACACAGCTGTTTGAGTTGACGGAGTATCGAGACTAGTGGGCTATGATATTGTTGATGACCCTTGAATAAAGAGTCTGCCTGAATTGTATTTTTTGTATCCAAACCTGTGAAAACATTGAGGATTTGAACACATCCTCGTAGAACATACACTCTTTGTTTAGAGTAGGCAAAATGGTTGTTTTTTTTGTGCTGTGTTTGCATTTTATATTTCAGAAAATCATCTATCAAAGTTGAGAAAGTGTTAAAATTTTTAGAAAAACCCACAAACGAAGCAAAACATAGCAGTTTAGCGCATAGGAGCAACATCCTAGTGCATCTGAAGCAAATTTTAGCACGTCAAAACTTAAACTTAGCGCATTCATTCTTAAAAACAACACATAACCATCTGAACATTTGGAGATTTACCATTAGCGCTTCTTAAGGACATATTAGTGCATAGAAGCATCAGCCTAGAACATTGGGGGTAAACTGTAGCGCTTTGAGTCTGAACTTTAGCGCGTTCTCAAGACAGATTAGCGTATAACCATTTCTGAAATAGTAGAAGTCAAACCTCTAGTCTAGCGCATAACACAGGCAGCTTAGCGCATTGGTAGTTTTAAACAGCGCATCCGAGTCAAACTATAGCGCATCCAGTCTCTGTCTTAGCGCATAGATAAAACTATGAAAAACAGAGAGCAAAACTGAACCTTCTTGAAAAATTTAACATCACTTTCAAACACCCTTTTGGATCTTCAGTTGACCTCATCAGGCAAAACTTGAGTCAGAACACCAGAACTATTCCAAACGATCAAACAATCAAACAAGTCATTCTTAGAACAAAAGTTGTCAAAAATATAAACTAGCTAGGGATAACACTTTCTCCTATCAAAACCGGGTAACATCATCACACTGATCAAAAGTTCCGACAATTAAACAAATTCCATCATCAAAGCATACCTAGTTTAAACCTAAGTTGTCAAATCGAGTTTCTATATCAGGAAGGCTCTTATTCCATATCATTTGACGCACTTTGTCGTGAGGGGGCATCTAAACCTTCATTTGATAAAAGTAGGCTTAAGTTTTCAAACAAAGTATCATAATCCAACCAAATCAAAGGAAACCATTGATCACCTGTGTATGACCACTCCTCATATTTTGAGAAAAAAAAGTCTTCATCACAACACTAAGTTAAAGAAACGACAACTTAGTTCCCAGAAACTTGCTAAACGGAATAAATTTCTCTACATCAATCGCCAACTCTTCAAATCTCATCGCACATTTCTCCATCATATGCGCTTATATCTTCCAGACAATTCAAACAAATTTGACGAAGAGTCGTTGAGAAGTAGAGCTTTTTGCCAAAAATTAGCATTCAGCCAATGCTTAAATCATGGAGGAAAGATCAATCCATCTTTTCTTGGAAATTTGCATCACTTATAACATACCTTGTTTTGAACCACCAACCCCTGAACAACACGAAGAAGAGGAGTTCATCCCCTTTGTCACAAAAATTTTCTATTAGATGCCCATTGTCACGCACTCTCAATGAAACAAGAAAAGCGAACCACAACCAGAGTCCAGTACGGGTCGAAGATTATCAAATCCTTTCGAGTATCCAAATATAGAAGACACAGAGAAATCTGAGGAGCTCCTCCAAGAATGTCAAGAAAGCGCATCATTTCAAAAACTTGTGGAAAAACTCATAGAGGCCGACAAAGAAAAATACTTGCTCATGCTAACAAGCAAAGGACTGAGGATCCCTGAAGACTTTGATACTGACGTCTTTAGAACAAGGTCTCAAAATTATACTTATCAAGAACAACAAAGAGAAGAGGAAGCACGTGACCCTGAACAAAACATACCTGAGCCAAACATACCAGAACTAGAGATAACGAAAGGGAAGAACTCTTCCCTCAGTAAAAAAATGCGCCCTTGGTTGCTCTTACACAACAGATGCAAATGTTGCAAAGACAAATGCAGGACATGCAACAAGGGACCACAGTACAGTATTCCTTAAACGAAATTTGTCCTTAGCCTTTTGACAGGAGGTTAAACATGATACCTTTTCCCACAAATTCAGATATTCCCAAATATGACAAATATGATGGTAAGAGTGATCCTCACGATCATGTTCGAGAGTTTTGTACCATGTGTAGACACCTAAAATTGTCATGTCTAATTAAATAAATATTTTATTTATTTAATTATCTAAGCCTAATTCTTCTATTGATTAAATAAATCCTTATTTATTTAATTAATTCATTTATCTTCTTCTAGCCTTATTTCTCATTTAAATAAATACATTTATTTATTTAAATTATCCTTTGCCTAAATTAAATAAATATCTTATTTATTTAATTATCCTACTTCTACTATTAATTAAATAAATCTTTATTTATTTAATTAATTCATTAACCTTTTCTACCCATGACACATGTCATTCATCTCTTAATTCATACACTACCTACCCCTTTCATTATTTTATTATTTCTTCTACCTACCCTCTAATCTTAGCCGACCTCCTTTTACACCTCTCAATCTTATCCCTCCATTTCATATTGTATCTTCTATTTAAGGAGATGCTTCCTTCATTATCAAACCCTAATCATTCATTCTAATCAATCAGCCTAATGAAGCATTCTAATGACCTAATCGACAATTTGGAGGACTTGACTACACTACTATCCTACTTGCAACCACATTCCGTTCTTTGTTGAGCTCTTGTGCATATAAAATCTGAGAGCAAATATATCAAGCAAGATCAATGGAGATAGGAAGAATGGAGATCAAAACCCTATTGGACATGTGATGGTATAATCTTTGTGATTTCTTGTGATTTGCATTGTCTTAGGTAATCTTCATATGTTATGGTGGATCTTTGTTGATTGTTAGGCTAGGGTTTTGTGGTTGAATCTATTTAGCCTTTCAATATTGTTATTATTGTTATCCATTTTCACCATATACATTTTGGCACGCCCGGTGGGACTCTTGTCCCTTTGCATTTAACCTTTTTGTTGCAGATTTTGCGTTTTTGAAGTTGCAGATCGGACTTTTTTTTTTTTCGGCAACATTTTTGGTATTTCCGCGTCTGCGAGTGTTCGGATCGCGTCTCTGAGTTTCAGGAGCGTCTGCGAAGGCGGGAATCACGTCTGTGTTTTCAACAAATTTTGTTTTGCAGGTCTCCGACAGGGGCGTCTGTGTTACATAATCGCGTCTGTGTTACTTTTGATCGCGTCTGTGTTTTCAACAAACTTTGTTTTGCAGGTTTTCGATAGGGGCGTCTGTGTTACATAATCGCGTCTATGCTACTTTTGATCGCGTCTGTGTCCGAGAAAGGCGTCTGTGTGTTTTGGCCGCGTCTGTGAATTACAGAACCGCGTCTGTGTCCTAAAGACGCGTCTGTGTCTGGTATAATAGCGTCTGTGTTTTTACTGTTTCGAAATTTTAAATCTTTCTTTGATTCAGTTGTCGGATTTCGTACCTAGGGTTTCAGATCTAGTTTATTTTTGGACTAACCCTTGCAGATCTAGCTAACCAAGTTTGTGCAGCTTGTTTTAGAAGCAAAAACGTTTTTGTTGAAGGCCCCTTTTCACAAAGTCTTTTGGGTTTTTCTAAAATTTACCTAACTTGTGTGCTTGCAGGAAGGGGTGATCATTTCAAACAACCCAAACTACTAACAAATTTTGTTGCAGGGCCTTGGCTAGGGTTTTATAATTTTGTTGTGTGCCTTGTTTTCATAGATTAGCAAACACTTCCATTGGTGCACTAAAATTGAATCATTGTCTTTTGTGTCTTGAGCAATAGGCTCTTTTTGTTTATTCTTTAGAGGGCCTGTCTTCCCGTGTGGTCATTAGGACTACTAGTGAGAAGAGGACGACCCAAGTGGTAGCGAGGAAAACCCACCTCATCCGAACCACTATAATCAAATGTATTCATGGTGAAAACTATGGATAACATGTGCTGATTAGTTCATACCGACACTATGTCTCCCCATAAACCCGTTTGATCAAATTTATTTGATCAGTTGTAGGGCGTAACCCCTACCGGCTGGGAGCCTTCTGTATTTACAGAGCTGAAAGTGCCGCATGTATGGCCACTCGAGCGGATGCTCTTACTAGAACCATTTTGTGTTAGAGGCCCAAATCCTTCTAGTTGTTGGGGCAGGAGGTCGGACCTCTGGTAGCGGCCCACACACATACGGTTCTTAGTAGAGATACAAAGTTCGCCATGGGGAGTTTTCATGGGGACTGATGCTTGGCTGACCTGAGAAGTGAGTGCCGAGGGTGGAGCCAGTGAGGTCAAGCATCTAAGTATCCGCTCTGAATAGCGTAGCCTCGGGGGTAAAACCCCATGTGGGATCAACAACTATTGTCTTGGCCAGCCATAAGAATTGTGCTTGACTTATGTTAAACATTCAAACATTCAAGACCAAACAGCAAAACATTGTGTCTTTTGTGTCTTCAAGTGTATGCAAAACATTTTACATCAAACAACACACTTTTCTTGGAGTCATTTTGGAGTCTAAACACTAGCAAACATTGAGTCCTCATCAACATTGTGTCCTCTTGTCACGAAAAACAGTCAAACAGTCAGATTTGGTCACAACAAAACAATTTCACAGATTGGAAAAATTGCACGAAGTTTACAGAAACGCGTCTGTGTCTGTTTTAACCACGTCTGCGTTGTCTAAGCGTGTTTGTGAAGGGCAGAATAGCGTCTGTGTGTCTAGCAGCGTCTGTGTCGAACAGAGACACGTCTGTGTCTGGAAAGCGCGTCTGTGAAGTATACAGTCGCGTCTGTGTCCAGAATAGCAAAAACTTTACACTCCAGCAAACATCAACAAAAAAATCGCAGAAGTGCGTCTGGGTTAAACATAGTAGCGTCTGTGCTAGCAAACCGCGTCTGTGAAGGATACAATCGCGTCTGTGTTCAAAATTGCAAGAAAATTTCAGAGTTCAACAAACAAAAGAAATCAATTTCGGAATACTTGAGCTTCCTAGGTTGTTTCTTCAGGTTTCATCTAGCATTCAACCTGTCTCTGGGTCTCATACAGTCCATCATTGCTTCACATCTCATTTTACATTCACACTTGTCTAAACTTGAGTCAAAAGGTCACTTGCTTGTCCTCATCATACTTTGTCAACATACTACATACTACAACTACACTTTGCTAAGTGGTCCCTCATCAAGGTTTCTTACCTTTGGGTCTCATTTGGTCTTACTTAGGGTCAAGGTCAGCTTACCTCATCAAGAGAAACTATCCTCTCTTTGGAAGTCACACCTACTCTACTACTTACATACTTGGTCTTACACTTTGGACATTTGCAAGTAAACTTCAGATTCATTTACATTCCATACAACTCTTGGTCTTCCATACTCTTTCCATTTTTCATCTAGTCTCTCACATCTTGGTCAAACACCTAGTTCATGGTTGAAACCCGTCTTCAAAAATCTAGGAGAAAAGCTAAAGAAGCTCAAGGGTCCGCCAACATGAGTTCTTATGAGTATGACAATGACTTATTTTTCAATACTGATCACACTACATTGCCTGACATGGATGTTTATAGACACATTCCAAATGTGGAAAACGCAGACACTACAAACAATAAGGCTACACACAATGACAATGTGGACAACTTTTCAATACAATCAGTAGATATAGAAGAATCCATAATGAATCCTCATTTCAATAGATTGGTTGAGGAGATAGTGAAGAGGGATAGACAATACTTCTTACACATGATGGCACAAAGTGGAGCTAAAATACCTCATGACTTTGACATGTCTCAACTTATGGAAAACCGACCCTCGCAACAAACTCACTCCAACATGGATCAAAGGAGACCCAATAGTGGAGGAAATAGAGGACCACACATGGTACCTGAATCACCATCAGCCTTGCCTCAAAAACCAGAGGTCCCACATACACATGGTCAAACATTTGATACTTACCTTCGAAGACCATTATGGAAGCCTTATGCAGATAGATATGCTCAATCACATGCTCAAGCTATGGATCAATCAAAACAAGTGGACACTTAAAGGCATGCTCAAAATTTGGACACAAGGAAACCTCATGTCAAATTTGGGGGCAGCACAATAGAACCCGACGTGCCTATAGAATATGGTATATATACACAAAATAGATATGGGGTTCCTCAACATGAAGCTATACCAAGTGCTCCCTATATGCCGCATCAATATAGACCTCCTCCATATGAACATGTCTATGATCAATATAATCCATACATGCAACAAGCTCCTCCTCAAATTGGTGTCCCAAACATGGGGTATGCTACAAGAAATCGATCGCCACCTAAGAATAATTTGGAGCAACAAATCAGAGATTTACAAAAGAAAATGGAGGACATGAGTACACCAAAACCAACATACACTATGAGAGACATATGTCCTTATCCATTTGATAAGAGCATTCCAATGCCTCCATTTCCGGCACACTTTGTGACGCCAAAATTTGACAAGTATAGAGGAAAAGGAGACCCCAAGGCACACATACGACAATTTTTCACAGCTTGCATAGAGGTAGCGGCAGAAGAAACATATTTGATGAGATTGTTCCCGCAAAGCTTAGGCGATCAAGCTATGGAATGGTTCTCTCAATTACCTCCTGGTATTAAGTCATGGGGCGACTTAGCAGAGGCATTCATTCAGCATTTCTCCTACAATATAGAAACAGATATCTCAGTCACTACTTTGTACAACACTAAGCAAAAGGAAGGAGAATCTTTTGCGTCATTTTTACAAAAATGGAGAAATCTAGCCAGCAGATGCTCTTGTGAAATTCCCCAAAAACAAATGGTAGAAATGTTCACTCAAAACGTTAACAAGGATATTGGATATGACTTAAGGAAAGCTTGTTTGTCCACATTCAAGGATGTTATTGAAAAGGGCTTAGCAACAGAAAAGGTCCTAATTGAACAAGGAGTCATCAAGCTATTCAAGGAAAACAAAGATGACTTTAAAGGAAAAGACAAGCCAAGATTTTGGAATAAAAACAAGAACACAGTCAACGATGGCATTGTCGATGCCAATACAGTGAGACCCAAGTTCATCTTTTCAGGATCAAGTTCTACAAACAATCAAGTGAATACTCAAACAACTTCCAGATCACGAAGGAAGTACACTCCATTGGGAGAACCACTTGAATCAGTCTTCAAAAAGCTAGTGGCAAACAAAGTGATCACAGTTCTAGATTTTCCTCCATATGAACCAAAGGTCAAACCAAATTGGTGGAATGATGATGAGTATTGTGAGTTTCATAAGAGAAAGGGTCATAAGACAAGAAATTGCCATCGACTGAAGAACATTGTGCAAGATCTCATTGATAGAGGTGACATTGAGATTGAGGGATATTCCTCTAATCAAGAACATGAGATGTTTAAGGAACCATTCCCAAAGCATGACAAGGGAAAAGGTAAAGCCACAGATGATCAAGCCAACTATACTAGAGCACCTTACAACTATGACTCAATTATCAATCACATCTCAATGGACAATCATATCTCTACTATTACTATCAAGAACAAAAATCCTGAGAATCCTCCTCAGAGACCCAAGATTGTTCTAAGAGGTGTGGGATCTTCTTCCGAGCCTACCTCTGAATGTCATGTTACAACTCGTCGAGGTAAAATTACGTTGCCAGGTGCCTCCACTAAAAACACCACTTCTTCATCTACCAAACCTGAGTATGACCTTGTAGAACAGTTAGGAAAGACACCCGCGCTCATCTCCATCCTTGAGCTCTTATGCATATCCCCTGCTCCTAAGGCTATTCTTGACAAAATCTTGAGAGACACCGCCGTTCCTACTGATCTGAATGTGGACCAGTTTCAAGCCATGGTGGGATACCTATCCATTCCACATTCCCTTACATTTACAGAAGCTGATGACGCCTCCATAAGCCAGCCACATAATGCACCATTACATATTGAAGCCTTTATACACAAGCATCGAATAAAGCGAGTCCTGATAGATGGAGGAGCTGGTCTAAACATTTGTACATTGAGCACCATTAAACAATTGGGATATTCCGATAAAGCTGTGAATTCAAAGAATCAAATTACCATCAAGGCATATGATGATGAAGAACGCTCATCCAAGGGCACGGTCACCTTACCTCTAAGAATTGGGCCAGTTACAAAGGATGTGGTTTGTCAGGTCCTAGATTTAGATCTCACTTATAATATATTGCTAGGACGTCCTTGGATTCATGAAATGAGGGCAGTCCCATCGACATATCACCAATGCATTAAGTTTCCTCATAATGGAGTCGAGGTAACAGTTAACGGTGATCCTAATCCGTTCATATATTGCAATAACTTGAGATCACATACTGAGACCATCATTCCCAGTAATCATGAAGTTGTTCCCTCTTCGGCATACATTGACCCTGAGTCATTAAAACCTTCAACATCAAAACAAGGTGAACTTAAAGGCAGATTTCAGGACAAAGGCATGGGAGAATACACTTTAAATCAAACCATGTATTTATGACAAGTCATGAGCTCTCCAAAAGAATTTGGAAGGCCACATCCTAACAAGCAAACATTCATCATGACGCTCAAATGGGATCCTACTACCTTTCAAAGATGGGGCGAACTAGAAGAAGAAGATTTATACAAAATGCTTTATAAAGACATTGAAGATGACACACATGATCAGATCAATATACCTTGTGAGAAATATGGCAAAGGCTTCAAGATTCTACAAAAATTTGGGTATGATGGAAAAAGCCCTCTTGGGTTACGCAAAGAAGGCGTCATGGAACCCCTACAACCTGAATTGACCATAAGAAGAGAACGCTCAAAGGGACTTGGTTTTCTGACTTCCAAGATCCACACAAAAAGGACAGAAGAGGCATCACAAATCAAAGTTGCCAAAGTTCAACAAGAAGATTTCTATTCCACAGATTCCAACGAATGGGAATGGGGTTCAGACAAATCCTCCAGTGACTACGAGCTCACCGAGACATTCAGGGAGCCAGATGAACCCACAGAAGAGGAGGAGTTTTATAACAAATTCAGAGTTGGTCAAGAAACAACCCATGAGGAGTCTACACAGTCCTTGTCTCGAGGTTCTAGCTTGAAATCACATAGGATGAGAACACCTGTTCCAGAAGGCGCTACTAGTAACGACAATTTAGATTCGCTTGCGATCAAAACTGATGAGGAGAGTGCCATCGATGACCTCGACGATTGCCTTGACATACCCGAATATAACCATATCTTCACTCTTAGCCCTGCAAACTCTGAAAACATTAAAGGCCTTCCCCTTGTTCATCCCCAACTCATTGACTGGGATTATGAAGGACCAGCACAATTTGACACATTTCAGAATGACGAAGCTATTATTGACTATCTTGGCATACGAGATGATCTTCCCCTTGGGGACCACAAAGCAGGATACACCATAGAACTCAACAACGTGGCATATTTTGGTGAGGGTGTCGGACCTTCCAGTCGCAAAAATGTGAAAATAAGAACAAATAAAGAGTCTTATGGCGAAAACCACACTGTGGCGCTATCTGACCCCAAAAAAGTAAAAAGAAAGGACGTATCTGAGGGTGAAAACCTCTCTGAGGCGCCTGAAGATGGAAGGCTCGACATTCTCCCATCATCATATGAGGAAAAGTCATCCATGGTGGTAGAGGAGACTATCAAAACAAACATTGGTACAGAAGAGGTTCCACACAACATATTCCTGGCTCAATCATTAACAGAGTCCGAAAGATCAAAATTCATAAGCTTCTTCAAAGAACGACAAATCAACTTTGCATGGTCATACGCTGATATGCCTGGACTGGATCCGGATTTGGTAATGCATCATTTGACAGTCAAACCGGGGGCAAAGCCAGTGAAACAGAAATTAAGGAAAATGCATCCACAAGTGGCATTACTAGTCAAAGCAGAGCTTGAGAAATTACTCGATGTCGGATTCATACGCCCAATTGATTACCCTGAATGGATCTCCAATTTGGTACCTGTCAGTAAACTAGATCGCAGCATTAGAATTTGCACAGATTTCAGAGACATCAACAAGGCTTGTCCAAAGGATGACTTCCCATTACCAAACATTGACTTGATTGTTGATCTCACAGCAGGTCATGAAATGCTATCATTAATGGATGGATTCTCTGGCTATAATCAGATCAGAATTGCACCCGAGGATCAACACAAAACATCATTCACTTGTCCGTGGGGAACTTTTTGTTGGAATGTCATGCCCTTTGGGCTGAAAAATGCAGGTGCTACATATCAAAGAGCTATGACTACTATTTTTCATGATCTCATGCATGTAACTGTGGAAGATTATGTGGACGACCTCTTGGTCAAATCAATAGACAGAAATACACACTTGGACATACTTTCAGTTGCCTTTGATCGGTTGGAAAAGTACAAGGTAAGATTAAACCCCAAGAAATGTGTCTTTGGAGTAACCTCCGGGAAAATCCTAGGATTCATCGTGTCCAAAAGAGGAATTGAAGCGGATCCAACAAAAGTCAAAGCTATCTTGGAAATGCAACCACCAAGAAATATCAGTCAACTTCGATCCTTACAAGGCAGACTCCAGTCCATCCGAAGATTCATAGCACAACTGGCAGATAAGTGCAATCCTTTTCAACACCTGCTACATAAAAACATCAAATTCAAATGGGATGACAACTGTCAACAGGCTTTCCAGACGCTCAAAGACTATCTCCTAAATCCACCAGTTCTGATGCCACCAGTTCCAGATCAACCGCTGTTACTATACATTTCAGTTACTCCAACAGCACTGGGGGCACTCTTAGCGCAACAAATAGCTGACAGCAAGGAAAAAGCAGTATACTATATCAGTCACACATTGGTGGGATATGAGCTAAACTACACACCAATCGAGCGTGCATGTCTCGCTGTGGTCTTTGCTTCACATAAATTACAACATTATATGCTCACTCACAAGACTAAGTTGATTGCAAGAATTGATCCATTAAAGTACCTTCTCAACAAAGCTACACTTACTGGGCGGCTAGCCAAATGGGTAATGATATTGAGTGAATTCGACATCGAGTATGTGGATAGAAAAGCAATAAAAGGACAAGCAATCGCAGATCAATTAGCAGATGCTCCCATGATAGATGACGTTCCTCTAAATTCAGAATTTCCAGATGACTCCATTTTAACAATATCACATGCAAAGCCATGGCAATTATACTTTGACGGCTCGTACACACAGCATGGGGCAGGAGCTGGTATTCTCTTTATAACTCCTCAAGGCGATTCTATACCAAAATCGTACCGCTTATCATTTCCTTGCACTAACAATATAGCGGAATATGAGGCATTAACAACAGGATTACGAATTGTAGTTCAATGGAAGATCCAGGAACTTCGCGTTTTTGGAGACTCCCAACTTGTTATCCGTCAAGCAACTGATGATTACCAAACAAAAGATGAAAAATTACTGCCTTACAAGCAAATGGTGGATAATCTGAAACAGCACTTTACAAAGATAGATTTTGAGCAGATACCAAGAGAGCAAAATCGCGCCGCAGATGCCATGGCTACAATTGCTTCATTGATTGATTTACCTCCAAACGAGACCCGCTATGAGTTCTTGGTGGATAACCTTTTGGTCCCTTCATATGAGATCACTCCTACTGAAATGATATGCGTTGTTGGTCCTGAATCCCAGTTATATGGCTCCATCTTCACATACCTTCGCGACAATATCTTACCTCCTGATCTATCAAACAACCAACGCCGTACTTTCATTTGCCAATCCTCTCGATATGTCATTCTAGCTGATATCCTATACCGACGAGGTCTAGATGGCACTCTTCTTAGATGTCTAGAAAGCGACGAAGCTCAGATTGCGTTATGTGAAGTGCATGAAGGGATATGTGGTCCGCATACTAGTGGTCCTACCTTGGCCAAGAAACTCATCAGGACTGGATATTACTGGCCCAATATGGAAAAAGACTCATATCAGTTTGTCAAGAAATGTAAGCAATGTCAAATTCATGGAGACCTCATACATGCGCCGGCACAAGAACTACAACCACTTGCGTCTCCTTGGCCCTTTTGTCAGTGGGGACTCAATCTCATAGGCAAGATTCACCCTCCTTCTTCCAATGGTCATAAATTCATTATCACTGCCACAGAGTATTTTACAAAATGGATTGAAGTCGTGCCTCTCACACAAGTCACTGGAAAACAAATTGCTACTTTCATCCTTAACTACATCATTTGCCGATATGGTATTCCTAAGTCCATTATTACTGATAACGGGCGTCCCTTCAAAAATCAGGATGTTCGTGAACTCTGTGACCGCTTCCATATTTCCCATCGTTTCTCCACACCATATTACCCCCAAGGTAATGGCCAAGCTGAGGCGTCTAATAAAACAATTCTTAAAATCCTCAAAAAGATAGTCGACGACGCTGGCCGTAACTGGCATATCCAACTCAATCCTGCACTTTGGGCCTACCGCACAAGTGTCCGCACACCTACAGGAGCTACACCATATTCACTTGTCTACGGCGCTGAAGCCATCTTGCCTATTGAGGTCGAGTTACCCTCTTTACGGGTTTTTTTGCAAAACATCATCACTGATGAAGACTACAGGGTCTCTCGCTTACAAGAACTAGAACTGTTGGATGAACGGAGACAAATTGCTTTTAATCATCTCAAGGCTTACCAACAACGAATGAGTCGCAGCTACAATCACAAAGTCAAGCCTCGCACATTTGAGGTAGGTGACTTGGTTCTCAGAGAAAACCCCAAGAATCAGCAAGACAGAGAGAAGAAGGGTAAGTTTGAACCAAACTGGCTTGGTCCTTACATCATTACAACAGCATATGGATCTGGGGCATATCAGCTCTCAACTATAGAAGGTGAACCTTTGGAGGATCCTATCAACAACATGCACCTTCGCAGGTTCTACACATAGCTCTTTGGAATATCCTAAATTCAAAAATACAAAAAAAAATTATAAAACAAAAAAATCGTTACTTGGTGAAAACCTAGCAAACAGGCGCCTTGTGACACAAAAAACATTGGGAAAAAAAAAAATTAAAGAGAAATAATTTCGTCCAACGGTGAAAACCACTTCGGTGGCGCCCTGGTCAAGTACCATGGTGAAAATTGGGTCACCAGCGCCATGCGTAGAGACATTGCTCCTCCCTCCTTCAGGATTCTCTTTCATCATTTCACTTTGCATACACTCACAACCTATTCGTTCATAATAAACTTACCCATTCCCATTATGGCTTGTTATTGATCTACCTAAGACTGGTTAGCCATTCACAATAAACCTCCCTTTCCATCCATAATAAATCAGATCCTATCTGTGGCTAAGGCAAATCCTACGTCTAGTAATGGGTGTGGAACTGAGAACATCACATGTTCCGAGGAGTACAGTTTCTTCCAGCTTCCTTCAGTCTATCCGCGCACAATCTGCAATAAAGCAACATTTGCATCACAGATCCGCAATAAAGTTTCATCTTCTCCGCAATAAAGTATCAGTTTCATGGATTCAGTCAATTTCAGATGAGACACGGCAGCAACAATGGGCTTCAACAAATCAAATCTTTCAACAGACTCAGACAACATTATGGTTCAGTGCTATCTATCCTTTCTGTGGAAGTAAACATTGTGACCACAATCAAATATGACTTATACAAGTGACAAGAGACACTAAACTTGAGGACTACAGTGGATGTTGGTGTCGAGTCTTGGTTTTCTTTTGATTTCATCTTTTTTTGGTGACATGTCTTTTAGCTTTTCCGGGATGTCTCTGACTAGAGATTCTATCTCCAGGATGTCTTTGACTAGAAAGGTGAGGATGGGGTATCATAACCCATGTTCTTTTGCTGTCTGTGGATTGTCTCTTAGTAATGCTATGACTTGTCCAAGGATATGAGGACACTGTGAGTCTAGTGTGAACTGGGGCATTCCTTGTTTGTGACTGTCTTATCTCCATGCAAACAGGTACAATGACTTTCTGGGTCGAACATATGCCTCGATTGTCATAACCTATTTTGCCATAATAAGCTCAATGATGATAACGCACAAGAAGCTCTTTCACTTTCATATCTTCTGTCTTCCATCCCCCTTTCTTGATTGACTTCCATCGTCCCTCTCGAGTCCGTGTAGCCTGCTATCACATGACTGAGTATAATGACACACCAAAAACATTTGCATTTCATGTAGTTGCACCTGCATTACCACATATAAGCATTTCATACATACATATAGATATCACATCCTGCACACAACATATGTTAGCACATTTTATATTCTCATCATGTAAATAGTCATTTGCATTATCATATTCATCCACATTTCATACATTCACATTTGCATCATGCATACACATATAAAACATAAACAAACAAAAAGAACAAAAATATTGCATTGCATCATATACATATTTGCATCCATATCATAAGCATACATCATAAAACATCTCATCACATAGGTACACATGCATATAGCTGCCGCAAGGATGAATCATCTCATATATATATATAAAGTGTCATGATACAATGATGTCAAAATCATATGGCTACAATCACCCATAGGTGTCTACATCATTATACAAAATGGTACAAAACTGATACAGAGGAACTCACTGATCACTCCTGCCAACACTATTGGTAGTGCTAATCCTATCCATGTCATGGTATCCCATGCCACGTGTCCCACCCTCATCTCCAGTCTTGGATCCTAGAACACCCGTCTCAAGGCCTCTCTGTCGCCATCTCAATCGTACGGAATCAGCTCCCCATCGATCGGTATCTTCAGTATCCTGTATACATCCTCCAAGATGACTATCATCTCACCCATCGGCAAATAAAACGTGCACGTCTCAGAGTGCCATCTCTCAACTAGCGCAGTCAGCAAACCCATGTTTGCCCGAAACTCAGGCACATATAGTACATGTCTCAGTCCCATCTCCTCAATAGCAACTCGCTCCTCGGCTGTCAACTCAAGTCGCAACCTCTGAGTAGACGGGAATCTCTCCCGTGACTCTAGCATCGGCAAATACTCCTGCAGTCAAACAACTCAATCATGTCAGTTATAGTGGCATTCACTGTTTATCACAAAATGCTACTCGCTATCTCAATGCATATGGCTATCTATCCTAGTGACACTCACTGTTCATCACAAAGTGTTGCTATTTATCCTAGTGGTACTCCCTGTTCATCACAAAGTACTACGTGTGTGACACTCCCTGTTCATCACAAAGTGTTACTCACATTTGCACTCCCTGTTCATCACAAAGTGCTGCTCATATTTCAGTACTCCCTGTTCATCACAAAGTACTCTATCTTGGTACTCACTGTTCATCACAAAGTGCCTTGATCTATCCTATTCTTCCTAGAGGACCTGCTTGAGTGTATCCCCTCAATAGCTTATCCAATCGACAATGTATGTTCATCACAGAACTGCCCATCGCTGCTGACTGCTCCTGCTCTATTTTCGCTCTGCAATATGCTCTTGTGGATGCATGGATGACAATGAGGATGTATTTTCCCCCGTGGTCTATCTTATAGCCTACCCTAGCCCTCGTCTTCACTTTCCGAGTCAGTTTTCATTGTCCTGTGCCTTTGTCACTTTATCCGGTCAGTCCATTCTAGCCTTTCTTTCTTATCAAGAGATTGTCTGCAATCTTTCCAGACTTTTTCATCCAATCTCTCGAGGGGGCATATCATTCCCATCCTGGGGCAACTCTGTATCAGTTCATATTATCTTCTTTGAAACAACGTGACAAGCCGCATTGTCTCAAAGAGGGGCAAAATGTAGACACCTAAAATTGTCATGTCTAATTAAATAAATATTTTATTTATTTAATTATCTAAGCCTAATTCTTCTATTGATTAAATAAATCCTTATTTATTTAATTAATTCATTTATCCTCTTCTAGCCTTATTTCTCATTTAAATAAATACATTTATTTATTTAAATTATCCTTTGCCTAAATTAAATAAATATCTTATTTATTTAATTATCCCACTTCTACTATTAATTAAACAAATCTTTATTTATTTAATTAATTCATTAACCTTTTCTACCCATGACACATGTCATTCATCTCTTAATTCATACACTACCTACCCCTTTCATTATTTTATTATTTCTTCTACCTACCCTCTAATCTTAGCCGACCTCCTTTTACACCTCTCAATCTTATCCCTCCATTTCATATTGTATCTTCTATTTAAGGAGATGCTTCCTTCATTATCAAACCCTAATCATTCATTCTAATCAATCAGCCTAATGAAGCATTCTAATGACCTAATCGACAATTTGGAGGACTTGACTACACTACGATCCTACTTGCAACCACATTCCGTTCTTTGTTGAGCTCTTGTGCATATAAAATCTGAGAGCAAATATATCAAGCAAGATCAATGGAGATAGGAAGAATGGAGATCAAAACCCTATTGGACATGTGATGGTATAATCTTTGTGATTTCTTGTGATTTGCATTGTCTTAGGTAATCTTCATATGTTATGGTGGATCTTTGTTGATTGTTAGGCTAGGGTTTTGTGGTTGAATCTATTTAGCCTTTCAATATTGTTATTATTGTTATCCATTTTCACCATATACACCATGAGCCTTGAATTTTCCCATGATGACACCTATTTGATGAGGCTATTCCCAAGAAGCTTGGGAGGGAAAACAATGGAATGGTTATCCAAACTCACACCTCCTGTCAAATCCTTTGATGAGTTGGTCAATAAATTTATCACTCAATACTCCTACAATATTCAACATGCAATCACCATGCTAGATGCCTGCAATACCAAACAGAAAAACAATGAAACATTCATGGTGTTTCTTCAACATTGGAGACAAATGGTTTTGAGCTATCCTCGAGATGTGCCTGAAAAGGAAAAGATGGAAATTTTCATCGACAATCTGAATAGTGAGATGAGTTACATACTCAAGCTCCAATGCATACCATCTTTTGCCAAGTTGATCGAAAATGGAATCCAAGTAGAGGAGGCATGTATCAAGAAAGGAACATTAAAGTTCTTCAAAAAGGGAACTAATTCATCCAACTCTCATTTCAACAACCAAAACAACAACAACAACTTAGACAAATCTAGGTTTTGGACCAGAAACAAAAATACTGGAAATGAGGCTAATGATATAAAGTCCAAACAACCAGTATTGGCTTTATCAAGTAATCCTCAGGCTACCAAGAATCAAAAGGCTGCTAACCAAAGCACTAACACTTATGCGCCAAATACCAATCAAGGACCTTCAAATGCACACAACACCAACAATACCCAAAACAACAACACAAATCGAGGACCAAATCCAACTTCAAGGGGTAACACCAACAATTTTCCAAATAAGCGCATTTACACACCATTGGGGCAATCCTTAGAATTAGCATTTCGAGAGCTCCTGGCAAACAAAATTATCATATTACCAGCTATAAACAACTTTGAACCCCAGGTCAAACCACCTTGGTGGAATAACTCACACTTTTGTGATTTTCATCAAAACAAAGGACATCAAACAAATGATTGCATGAGACTTAAAAACATTGTTCAAGACATGATTGATAGAGGTGATTTAACGGTCTATGGTCTCAAAACAAATGGTGATCATGACGCCTTTAAAAATCCTCTTCCAAATTACAACAAGGATGAAGCTTCATCATCAAACGATACACGAGGAGCTCGCATCAATCACATATACAATAACACCATCAATCATATATCGATAGATGACAATCAAGTAAATTTAATTAAAATCAAAGACAAACACGAACATCAATTGATCAATGTAACCACCAGAGCTCAAAAATATGTCTTGAAAGGGCATACATCAACAACAACCACTATCCCCAAGACTCAATTTGATTTGGTAAGTCAACTACGGAGAACTCCTACTCAAATATCCATACGTGAGTTGTTAAAACTTTCACCAAAACATAAAGACATCCTAGAACAAGCACTATTGGAAACAAATGTACCTCAAGATCTAGATATTGACAAATTTCAAGCCATGGTGGCTCACATGATAGGGCCTCATAATCTCACCTTTTCTGAGGATGATAATATCTCGTTGATCCATCCACATAATACTCCCCTTCACATTGAATTTTTAGTCTACAAACATCGAGTTAAAAGAATATTAATAGATGGAGGAGCTGGGCTCAATATCTGTACCTTAAAAATTATCCGTGCATTATGCTTCTCTGAGCAGTCTATTGATCCACATAAAAAGATCACCATGAAAGCATATGATGATGAAGAGAGATCATCCAAGGGAACAGTTATATTACCTATTCAGGTAGGACCGATACAAAGGGACACTATGTGCCAAGTCTTAGACATAGACCTCACATATAATATTTTATTGGGTCATCCTTGGATACATGAAATGCAAGAGGTACCGTCAACTTACCACCAATGCGTCAAATTCCCATATAATGGACAAGAGATTTCTATATCAATAGATGATAAGCCCTTTCAACATGGCAATTCTATGGGGGCAACCCAAGACAGCTTGGTTCCACACAATAGGGAAGCTCAAACTTCCTCAGCATCAGATCATCATCAAGAAAAGCTTAAATCTTTATCCATGGATTTCAAATAAAAGATGAAAATCAAAGAGCAAGGCATGGGAGAATACTCTTTCGAACCCATGTGTCTCACTAACTTACCAGCATCGCCAAAATCTCATGGGCAGCCTTCTGCATCAACACATCAAGCAACACAACCCATCACCAAGTTTGATGGCAAATTTATCCAATTAGGCACAATAGCACATGAGTCTGAAGAAAAGGACATCCTTAGTTGGCTATACAAGGATGAGGAAGAAGTTAGAGCTACTACTATGGAAGTAGCTATCCCAACACAATAGTATGGAAAAGGATACCTAATCATGAAACGGATGGGGTACAATGGCAAAGGACCTATCGACAAGCGTCAAGAAGGCATTGCAGAACCATTGGATCCTCCTTCATAGTTTTCTAGAGACAAAATAGGATTGGGCTATGGACACACTCTACCCCCAAAGCAGAAACCAAATAAATATCACAAACCTCAGTGGAAAGCAAAGAATAAATACAAGGAGGACTCATGGTAGGAGGCACTACATGAATCAACAGAAACAATAAGGAAGGAACGAGAACACCAAGAAAAAGAGAAACAACAAGAAGAGTTGGCCATTCAAAGAGAAGAAGCATCTTATAAGGAAGTACACCACATTCAGGAACCTATTTCAAACAAGGCAAAATCACCCCCTGAAGAGATCACTACTCCCCAAGGAGAAATAGTATATGAACAGATGCAAAGAGTACAAGTACGATCTAATACAGAATGAGAGAAAACTATCAGACTAGTATCAATTATCAGGGACCTCGTTTCACCTTACAACATACCTGTCAACAACACTGAAAGACTCTGGGACAATACTTCTGAGACTGATTCTAATGACTATGAATGGGGCAGCTATTCAAATGTTACTGAAGATATTCCTGAAAGTATTATTCATACACCCCTTTCTCAAGAAGGACAAGGCACATAATCTAGACTACTTGAATTTGGTCCACAATATATCTACGAAGCCAAGGAAAACAAGTAGCGACATTACACGCAAGTCTACACGGAAGATGATACCATCGAAGACCTCGACAATATCATTAACTTATCCAATATCCTAGCCAACCTTAATGATACCTCTATCATGACACTTACCACAGCAGAACTCGACCCACCCAATGACTCTTTACCGCTCGTATTTCCTGATCTCATAGACTGGGATGAACCTGAAAACCATGACATACCTATTTTCTCAAATGACGACTCCATTATCTATTACTTATGTACTGTCAACCTAGAAATAGACTCTGCCAGCAAACAAAGTAATGACATCTGCAATCAGGAGAGTGCCAAGTCTTTCAGTTGCAAAAATGAAAGAAATAAAGGATCTACTGCTGAAAACCAGTCAATGGCAGCACTAGATCACAAAAAAGTAAAAATAAAGGACGCATCTAAGGGTGAAAACCTTTTTAAGGCACCTAAGGATGGGAGACTTGACACTCTTCCTAAACACTATCAGGAACGATTACCCATATTGATTGAAGCAGCCAAAAACATACACCTAGAAGAATCTCTGACAGATGAAGAAAAACCAGAGTTTATCAAATTCTTCAAAGAAAAGAAAATCAACTTTGCTTGGTCCTATGTAGATATGACCAGGATTGATCCACACTTAATCATGCATCACTTATCTATTGCTCCAGGAGCTAAGCCAGTCAAGAAAAAACTGAGAAAGATGAATCCACATGTAGCACTAATGGTCAAAGTTGAACTAAAGAAACTATTAGACGTCGGATTTATTCAACCTATAGACTATGCTGAATGGATTTCAAACATTGTTCCAGTTTCAAAACTAGATGGAAGTATCAGAATATGCACATATTTTAGGGATGTTAACAAAGCCTATCCAAAGGATGACTTTCCTTTGCCCAGCATCGACATAATTGTAGACCTCACAACAGGCCATGCAATGCTATTATTAATGGACGGTTTTTGTTGGCTATAATCAAATCAAGATAGCTCTAGAGGATCAAGATAAAATAGCGTTCACCTGTCCTTGGGGAACATATTGTTAGAATGAAATGCCTTTTGGCTTAAAGAATGCTGGGGCAACTTATCAAAGAGCAATAATGACAATATTTCATGATATGATACATACCTTCATGGAAGACTATGCGGATGATTTACTAGCTAAGTCATTTACCCGGGCAGAACATCGGGGCATATTAGAGAAAATATTTGAAAGATTGGAAAAATTCCAAGTTAGGCTCAACCCTAAGAAGTGTGTCTTCGAGGTAACATCAGGCAAATTATTAGGCTACATCGTGTCAACAAAAGGCATTGAAGTAGATCCAGCAAAGGTACAGGCCATCATGGAGATGCCACCTCCCAAGAACACTAGTCAACTCAGATCTCTATAAGGACAACTCTATTCTATCAGGGGATTCATCGCCCAGCTAGTAGATAAAAGTCTACCATTCAATCATTTGCTACACAAGAATATACCATTTAGATGGGAAGCCAAATGTAAAGAATCGTTCTATCAAATCAAGCAATATCTAATGAACCCACCAGTTCTAGTACCACCAATAGCAAGGAAGCTACTTATTCTCTACATATCAACAACAAACATATCATTGGGGGCACTATTAACACAAGAAGATCAAGAAGGCAAGGAGCAATCTATCTATTACATTAGCAGAACTTTAAATGGATATGAGCTCAATTACACATTCATTGAGAAGGCTTGTTTAGTTATGGTATTCACCTCTCAAAAGTTTTGACATTACATGCTAGCTCACACAATCAAGCTAATAGAAAAAATTGATCCTCTCAAGTATTTACTCAGCAAAGCAGCTTTCACAGGAAGATTAGCTAAATGGGTCATGATTCTCAGCGAATTTGATATCCACTACACATAGCGTCGGGCTATCAAAGGACAAGTAATTGCAGATCAATTAGCTGAAGCACCACTACCAAATAAGCAACCAATGGAGGTCAAATTTCCAGATAGGGATGTCCTTACTGTGACCACCAAACAATGGACCCTGTACTTTGATGGTTCCTACACTCAACATGGCTCAGGTGTCGGCATCTTGTTCGTCACTTCTGAAGGACACACCATACCAAGATCATATAGAATCATGTTTTCATGCACAAATAACATTGCTGAGTATGAGGCATTTGTAACAGGAATCAAAATGGCCATGGAATGGAGAATCACATAACTGAAAGTGTATGGAGATTTTCATCTAGTCATAAATCAGATCAACATTGACTATCAGACAAAAGATGACAAGTTGTTGCCACACAAAAGAATGGTGGATGACTTCAAACAATAATTTATACACATCACCTACAAGCAAATACCAAGGTTGGACAACAGAGCAGCCGATGCAATGGCTACTATTGCTTCACTGCTACAAATTCCATAGCAACAAAGTCGTTATGAGTTTCTGGTAGAGCAACTTTTTTCCCTAGCCTATGACAATTCCGCATCCCATGTTATCTATGTCTTAACCAGTTCAGACTCTCCTTTATAGCAAACAATCTGTGAGTATCTTAAAACCAATACCCTACCCATTGACCTATCTCAGAACCAAAAGCGCAATTTTATCCGGCAAGCCGCCCGTTATACCCTAACTGCTAATACCCTTTACCGTTGAGGTCTAGATGGTACTCTTCTTTGTTGCCTTGATCGTAATGAATCCGACTCTACTTTACATGAGCTTCACAAAGGCATCTATGGCACACATTCAAGTGGTCCTACTCTTGCTAAAAAACTTCTAAGAATGGGATATTACTGGTTGACAATGGAGAAAGACTTATCAATTTGCAAAAAAATGTCCTAAGTGCCAAATCCATGGCAATCTTATACATGCACCAGCACAGTAATTGCAGCCATTTACAACATCTTGGCTTTTCTATCAGTGGGAACTTGACTTAATACGCAAAATACACCCGTCATCTTCAAATGGACACAAGTTCATTATCACTGCAACATAGTATTTTACAAAATGGATTGAAGTAGTCCCAATGACCACAATAACTGGAAAACAAATTGTCTCTTTTATTCTCAATTATCCGATCTGCAGATACGACATTCCCAGTTCCATCATCACATATAACGAATGTCCCTTCAAAAACTAGGATGTGCGAGAACTATGTGAACGATTCAAAATCCAACATCGTTTCTCTACACCTTACTACCCGCAGGGGAATGGTCAAGCAGAAGCATCAAATAAAACAATACTAAAAATCCTAAAGAAAACAGTAAATGATGTAGGAAAGGATTGGCATGTTCAACTCAATCTGGCACTTTGGGCATACAGGACTAGCATCCAGACACCTACAGGAGTTACGCCATATTCATTGGTGTATGGATCAGAAGCAATTTTACCTCTTGAGGTAGAAATTCCATCACTCAGAGTATCTTTGAAAGGCCTCATTCCAGATGAGGAGTATCGAGTAAAAAAATTGCAAGAACTAGAGATCCTGGATGAAAAATGCCAACATGCCTATAATCCCCTCAAAGCATACCAACAACGCATGTGCAGAAGCCACAATCACAGAGCCATACCTAGTAATTTTAAAGTTGGTGATCTCGTACTCAAAGAAAATCCCAGAAATCAACAAGATCGAGAAAAGAAGGGGAAGTTTGAACATAACTGGTTGGGTCCTTATGTCATCATCTCAGCTTATGGATCAGGCGCCTATCAACTAACAACTTCGGAAGGCGATGTGCTCGACGAACCAACCAACAACATCCATCTAAAGAAATACTATACTTGAGTGGTCTAATGCACGGAAAAAGTGAAAAATACAAAAAAAATCAGAAAAAAAAATCAAAACAACAAAAAAGTGCAATAAAAAAAAATGGTGAAAACCTGGCAACAAGCACTACTTGTGAGGGAACAACTCCTCTATCTATCTTTGCTCATATCTTTTTTATCTCAAGTCAAAAACCACTGGCCATCGCTCAACACTTTACAAAATAACATTATCCTGGACATACTTACGGTAGTCACTGTCCTTGCTTATCTAAATATTAGTTCATCATATCCCACCATGGCATGGTAATCACTATATATATCCACATTGATCGGTATTCATAACTAAGGGTAGCATTCCTCTGACTTCAAGCATTTCAACAAACAAACAAAAAAAATAAAATTGCAACACACCGAGAAAATCCTATCAAGCAAAAACTCCAACAGCCAAGAAAACAAAACACTGATCCAATTAACAACTTCAAAACACATGATGGATGATTTTCTAGAAGTATAATTTGTTTACATCTTGCATGAAGTTTTGACTATTTTTGCACTTGAACTTTTTTTGAATTATTGGATCCCCTAAATTTTCTCAACGATGCATCGAGCTAGAGAAAGTAGATGGAGACTCTGATAGTTTTTTAGTTTTCTGTCTATGAGGTGATCACTTGTACTGTGTAAATACTTGTCTCAAGACATGATTTGCATCATATCACTGAAGACATTGTTCCACTTTGCGCATACAAATGGTTTAATCTTGTTTGTTTATACGCAAGCAACACTCGGGTCATCTTGGTTCAATTATACCTCGACGCTTGTGCCATCTTGCAATATCAAAATTCATGTAAATTTTTCTCAGGTCCTTATGGTTCAATTATACCATTATGCTTGTATAAATTTTCAACATATCAACCGCTCGATGATGATAAACACAAAGAAAGCAAAAACATGTGACTATACAAGAGTGACAACCGACAGAATGAGGATGATCAATTAGTTGCATATCATTTTACAATTAATTACATATCATTCTACAATTAGTTGCATATCATTTTAAAATTAGTTGCATATCATTTTACAATTAGTTCAATATCATTTTACAATTAATTACATATCATTTTGCATTAGGTTGCACATCATTTTCCTTGCATTTAGTTGCACATCATTATCATTATCATACATCTCATTTTCAAGATGCATCTCACAGCATATCATTATCATGCATCTCATTTTCAAGGTACATCTCACAGCATATCATTATCATACATCTCATTTTCAAGATACATCTCACAAATCACATCATTGCATCATGAATCATACAATCATATCAACCAATATCAAATCAAAAGCATTTATCTAAGCATTGCATCATCATAATAGAACCATCACATCAATGCATAAATCATCATCCATAAAAACACATCACATATGGATTGGAAAATCGGTGTCATATATATATATATATAAAATGGTCAAAATATATAAAAGATGTCATGTCTGTCACAATACAACACAATGATCAAAATACAATGGAGACAAGTCTCTCAGGTATGAATATCTCCTAAAGTTGATGGTCTCGCAACAGATGTCCCAGCTCCTGGATCTCCAGGTGGATCATGTCGAGAAGGCCCTGTAACACCTCTACTCTCTATCCCTGACTGACTGACCGAGTAGCGTTAAAACTAGGAGCCCTCTGCTCTCTAGGGACTAGCTCCTCATACAATCACCTATAGTACTCAACCACCATGGTAGTGTACCGTATCTCCCTCAGTGTGTCCCGCATCAGGGCACCCGATGTCGCTCTCTGCAGTCTCTCTGCATGCTCCTCTACTCGACCCCGATGCTCTCTCTCTGTATCCCACTCTACGGTAATCTATGTAATCTGGCGTTGCTAAGCCAAAACTTGTGCATGAAGCTGCTGCATTGACAACTGTAGGGACCTAATATGTGCATCCTCTCAGTGGGGGGGTACCCAAAGCTTAATGGGTACCTGTGTCGTGCTGCCTCCAATCCCTATCCTAGGTGCCAGTGGAGGTAATACATTTGATCTCCTCCTCTGAGTCGGCCGCCTAAACTCATCCATCCCACCCACAACTACTATAACCTTTCCCGCCCGACCACCTCCACCAGCTCCAATCTCCAAACCCCCCCTCCCTATCTCACCAACAGATCGCCTGACTAATCCACCTCCTCTCCTCCCCCCATCTCCTCCTCTAATCCTCCCTCTATCTCCTCCCTCTATCTCCTCCATCCCCTCCTCTATCTCCTCGCCTCCCTCTACCACCTCCTCTCCCATCATCCCCATATCCCTCCTCCAGCTCCTCTCCCTCATCTCTCTGTCTCCCTAGCCTCTCAGGCTGCTCATCCTCATCATCATCAAAAGCAGGAATCATCTCCGTTGGATCCGATATCTGTGCTATGACATGGGCCATAAAGAGTGCTGCAAACTCCTTTGTCATCCCTGCGTCTACTATCCCAAACCCATAATCTCATATATGTCCGGCCAAATGCATATGCTCCTCTATCATCACTGCACTATCAATAGTCAGACCCCATTCTGGCACATCCTGCCTCTACCGAGCATATAAGCATGCTCCCTGCGGTATACCCTGTTGTCGACCATACTATCACTGAACTCGGTTGTGCAAGAGCCTCTCAATGACAAAAGGCATCCGCCCTATCAAGTATCGTGACATATATACATAGGGCATCTCTAGCCCATCCTTAGCCCATACCTCACAGTCCATATACAGTCTCCAGATGACCGTATCAATATCATCCAACACCCTCCTCCAATGCTCTCGCTTTCCCAGCTTACGCTGGACAACTATCCATGTGTACCCATAGGCATAAGCCCAACCAACTAGTCTATCCCTATCTGCAAGTGGCCTCGCCACAGGAATATGTTCCCAAGCCCACACCTGTAATAATGTGACCCCGACTGATAAACTGTTGTATCCCAAATACACCACCTGATGTAGATCTCTGTATAGATGGGCCAACATACGGGACCCCCATGCAAACCTATGACCCTGTGTCACCATCTCCTCAAGAACCAATCCCCATCCCACTGCCAGTCCCTTTGACCTATAGTCGAGACACAAAAAGCCACCTACAAAATGTGCCAATACCGAAGGTAGTGGGGCATAATCAAAATCTATGAACTCCCGCCACTGGATCTCATATCCGCAAATATGCTCATCATGGAATATCTGGTGTAGAGCCTCTGTCCCATCCTCCTCGATCTGCTCATAAGGCAATGGTGCCCCTATCACAGGAATTCATAGAATCTGATAACAGTCCTCTAGGGTGACTGTAATCTCACGAGTAGCCAAGTGAAAGGTGTTCATGTCACTGTGCCACCTCTTTGCCAATACTGTCAATAAACCCCTATTAATGATATACCGAGGCATGTCCAACAAAGAGGACAACCTACATCTCTCAATAATATCTCTATTCATCTGCATCAACCGCGGAATCAGAGACCATGGTCTGGGAAATCGCTCTCGCGACTGAAGAACACCAAGGCATTCCTGTAACAAGCAAAACATGTCCAACTATCACTTCTCACATCTATCCGATATATCAAAATCAAAATTCCATATCAACTTGAAACAAATCCAAATCAAATCAAGTTTCATATCAAAAATCACATCCATATCGAAATCAAAATTCCATATCAACTTGAAACAAATCCAAATCAAATCAAGTTTCATATCGAAAATCAAATCCATATCCAATCAAAATTCCATATCAACTTGAAACAAATCCAAATCAAATCAAGTTTCATATCGAAAATCAAATCCATATCCAGTCAAAATTCCATATCAACTTGAAACAAATCCAAATCCAATCAAGTTTCATATCAAAATCAAATCCGTATCGAAATCAGAAATCCATATCAACTTGAAACAAATCCATATCAAATCAAGTATCATATCGAATATCATATCCATATCGAGAAATCAAATCAAATCCATATCGAGAAATTACATCAAAGATCCATAACGTAAATAGCTCAAAAATCCATATCACAAGACTCATATCAGGAACCATATCGGAAATCATAAATCAAAACTCATATCAGACATCACGTTTCACGAAAAAAATCAAAGATTCAAAACAACAGAAAATCAGGATCATCATTCAATCAATCATCTTAACACTTCAAACAACAAAAGCAATTTCAAAAATCTATCAAACAATCACGAATCATCACAACATGCACAATATTGGCAAGGCACCCATCTAGAAACACTTGGCAGACACCTACCCACCCCAACTCATCTTCCTTTATCTATTTTCCCCCTGCAGCATCACCTTTCCTTTCTTTTCTAGCTACATTTTCTGGCCACACGCTAAGAAAACTCCCCTATGCGCTAACCTGCCACCTATGCACTAGCTAAACTTAGCTACACGCTACAAACTTTACCCTATGCGCTAGGTCTACCCTACGCGCTACCCTGTTCCCCGCATGCACTACCCTGTTAGCCCTATGTGCTAGGTCTACACTATGCGCTACCCTATTCCCCGCATGTGCTACCCTATTAGCCCTATGCACTATCCTACTCTATGTGCTACCCTAAAACTGCAACACACTATCCAACGGCACCTAGACGCTACCCTAGTTCACTAACCCTATGCACTAACTGTTTTATCTTATGTGCTATGCAAATGACCTGACATGCTAAACCATGAAAATCCGACACAAAAAATTAAAAACGTGATCAAAATCGATAAAACAAAAGGCAAAAAGGGTAAAATTTAGATGACTTATAGGTGGACCATACGTGGTGGGCGTCCAGTATCGATAAACGTGCTCGAATCAGTGCGAAGAATAGGGAACCGACATCTTGTCACTCTCCAAATGTCACTCTCAACAAAACTCAAAAAGCACAAATGATACAAATGAAATCACTTTTTACCTTTTTATAGGGTAAAAGAAAATTAGGGTTAGTAGGTGGGGCATGTATTTTGCTCATGCTCTCGCTTGTAACCCTAACAAACATCATTTTTTGGGAGATGAATCAATTGGTGCGCATTAAACACAGACGAAATTTTAAAATGCGATCAAATCTAAAAACAATTATCAAATCATCCAAATTTTCAATTTTTTTTATTCATCTCCCGAGGGGGCATTATCAATATCATTCATCAAATCTGGGGCATGACATCGACATCTTGATACATGGCATCATCACATCAATCAAATTTTGGTGACACGTCAATTTTCTTTGAATCAACATGTGCACACACGTCACTTCAAAGAGGGGCAAAATGTAGATGTATAAAAATGACCACTTTCCTAAGCGAATATTTAATATCCATTTTATTCTCATTTTTCTATTTAATTAAATTTAATTAATTAAATCTTTCACATTCATCTATTTAATTAAATAAGTTATTCGATTTATTTAATTAAATTCACCTAGGCCTTTCATATCATTTAATTGAATAAATCACTTTATTTAATTAAATCCCCTTTCTACTCTTTTTAATTAAATTTACATTTAATTAAATTGTTCACTTCAAATAAATAAATCTAATTTATTTAAATCCCCCACTTGCATCTATTTTTTTGAAATAAAGCAATTTATTTTAATTAAAATTACCCTCCATCCACTTGCATTCTCCTACATCTCCCACTTGCCTCTCTAAACCCCCTTCTAAATTCTTCTAACCCCTTCTAAATTAGCCTAACCCATCTACTAAATATTGTCACATCCCTAAGCAAAGGGAAGTCACTTCTCAAACCCTTAAAGTCTTCAATAACCATTAAAGGCTTTATGTCCCCAACAAGATAACCCTTAAAGTCTTCCAAACCATTTAAGGCTCTTACATAACCATTAATGGTTAACTCAACCCTCTTGCATGATTATAGACTTTCTCTCTTAACTCAACCCTCATCTAACCCTAGGGTCTCATCAAGCATTCATTGCTTTGACCATGGTTATCCCTTTAACCCTTGCACAAGAGTTTATCCTTTGAGTAAAAGCTTTATCCAATGGATAATATCAACCTAACCTTAACCCTTACCTCCTAAGGTAACCTTCATGTCTTCTCAAGCATTTAATTCTTCTTGCATCTCCTCTCAAGCAGACTTATGTTGACAATTGTCACCAATTCATTGGTGAGAATTGTAAACATGGATTGATAACTTTCAATCCTGACCCTTGATAAGATCATCCAATGTTGACCCTTCATTGCCCTATTTTTCCTATAAATAAAGCCCTCATTCCTCCATTTTCATATCCAAGTCTTTAGCATCAAACTTATAGACATTTTACTAAGCATCTAATCTAAATCATCTTTATCTAGCATTTAGCCTCTCTTTGATAGAAATAATCTTCATAACATCTTTAATAAGCATTTGCATTATTATCATCATAATCATGGTAGACTAGTATAATATGCTAGGATATTTTTGTTACTAATGCTTTCATCGTATCATCATATACATGCTAGTTTAATTCATGTTTGTTAATATCATGCACATTAGGATTGCATTCATGTTAGATTGATCAAACATCCCTCATTCTCATGATTTCCATCCCTAAGTCACTTTGCTCAGTGATTTGAGAGCAAAGGCATTGGCTTGAGGGGTCTTGTGAGATAGAGAACAATGGAACATCCCTTGGGAAGTTGAGCTATTCCATATAGCTCCATAACTTGCACCAAGAGTCCCATTGGTGTTTGGACTAGTCTTGAATTTGTAATATTCGTTTCATCGAACCACTTTTCCCGCATACACATACATATTCCAAACAACTCCTACAACAAGCATTATAAGAGAATTATTTTAGATCTAAGAATTTTGGAGAAGCAAATTACAACAATCTTCATGTAAGTGGTTTTTCATGATTGATCTTGTATTGGCATGTTATGCTATTCCATCAATTCTTGAGGGTCCTATCTAAAGAGCACTAAATCATCATCAACAACATAAATCCTAATGTATAATATTATGAATTCAAAATTTCCTTAAAGTCTCAACATTTGTCATGCAAGGGTAAGCTTTATTTTCTATCAATCCATCATTATATGATTAATTCCAAACCTACGTTTTGACATAGGAAAACCCTTATAAACCCAACACCATTTTTCCTCTTTTGTGTGTGCAGGTTTTAGGTTTAGTAAGAAAGGATTATAGATTTAGAAAGTTTAGACTAAGACAAAGAGATCCAAACTTTGAAGAAGCAAAAAACCCTTGATAGTGGCAACTATTGTCAATGTCCAACAATTTCTCAACAAAATTTTAGAAAGATATTATGAATGACATCCTAATCCTGAATCTATTTTTGATATCTATATTGGGCACCTAAATCCTATTGAAATACTTGACACTTTCAAGCTCAAATTACAAATATAGGTTCCTTTATAATCCATGTTTTCATATCTATTTTGTAGCTTACTATTGATGTTGATTACTATCAATTTTACATCATTAAACCTATCTTTTGTATTCTTTAATCAAATAAAATCAACAAGAAAAAGAATAAATCAATCAAAGTGCCCAGTTGTCACCAATAGGTTTGTAGTTGGGCCTATTGATTATTATTGAATTTAGTCCCAGTGTAAATGGATTTCGATTCTTAGTTTGTATAATCAAACTAGTAAATCCTATTTACCACTCTACACTATCATACTTAAAAACCTAGATGAGAAAATTATGCATGTCTAAAGGTTTATAGTCAACCTTAGATGAGGCTCAGCCAAAATTTACTCATTAGTTTAAGATATTTAAACATAGGAACAATATGGATGAGGCTATGGGTTTAATTGTCATGCATGTTTTTAGACAGTCTCGTGTTTCACCTTGAGTCTTGCACTACTCCATTGACTATGTGGGTCAAATTTAAGGATTTTTTTGGTACAATTAATGAGTTCAAGACACTTCAGCTTGAGTTGCATCTCACTACCTTTGTACCAAATTCCTTCTCCTCGATTGAGGAATTTCTAGAGAAATTCAAATCAATTAGATATTTGTTATGTAGAAAGGATATGACTGATAAGGAGTGCATAGTCCTAATTTTGTTTCATCTTTGAGGGCCCTTTAAGGTCTTCACTTTTAGATTTTATTCCACAAGGGATTCTTTAGGCGTTGTTTCACTCTTCCCTCTTTTGAGGGTTTTTGTGATTGCTTCACACGAGAACAAGCCAAGTTACCTTAGCTAGATTCTCTTTCCAATTAGTGAGAGTTCCTCCAGCATAGTAATCTAAGGGGAAAGAAATGAAGAAACATAAGCCTAAGATAGATTAATCATCAATTAGTGAGAGTTCCTCCAAGAATACTCAGAAGTTAGATTAGAAGTCCTCATCCACTCCTACAGTTACTAATTATTCCATGTCTAGTAAGTATTCCTCAAAGACAAAGAAGAAGAAGTTAGGTAAGCCTTGCAATTTTGTGGAAAGAATGGACATTCAGTCACCAAGTGTTTTAAGAGACAAGAGTCTTTGGGGTAGTCCATATAGTATCATGATATATCAGCTCCTAAGTCTTCTTCCTCTCATGTGGGCACATGTCACACTCATTTTGCACAAGCCTTGTCTTTAGCATCTACTTGGATACTCGATGATTGTGATTCTTACCATATCACACATTCTTAGGACCTCATTGCCTCTCTTTTATATTTTTGCACCTCACATATTACAATGGGGGATTCTACCAACTTTTAGCTAAGGGTTGAAGCCTTATTAAGCTTAAGGGTGGTTGTCTTTATGATGTTCTTGTTGTATTTGATATCTCCATGAGCCTATTTTTTCAGTGTCAGATTTGGCTTGCTAGCATGGGAAAGATAGTTAAATTTACATCACATGATGTGGTTATTAGAGACCTCCATGATCATGTTATTGTTTTGGCTATTGGGAGTGTTGATTCTATATTTCAGTTATATTGCTTTGATGAATTTGAAAGTTCAATTCTAGTTGGTTCACCTTTGATTGCACATGTAGATTTAGTGAGTAAGATTTGGAATGAATAATTTGGTAAATTCAATTTCATGTATCTACAACAAACAAATACTCAAGCATTAGTGATAGGCCTACCTAATATTTCATGCACAAAAGGTGTTTTTTGAGGTTGTGTTCTTGGTTAGAATCACTAGGATTATTTTCCTTTAGGTAGAGCCACCCATGCTAAAGCACCCTTTGAGTTAGTTCATAGTGACCTCATGTCCTTTCCAACTCTACATTTTTTAGGGGCCAAGTATGTGTTTATATTAATTGATGACTTCTCCATGCATACTTGGGTTCACTTTCTTAAGTACAAGAGTGATATATCTGATTTCTTTAGGACGTACAATGCATTTGTGGAGAAAAAATCTTGTCTTTCTACCAAGAGGATATACATAGATAATGGGGGTGTATGTTAATCAAACATTTCAAGACTTTTGAACTAAGCATGACATCCTGCATTAGCTTACAATTCCCTATATCCCTTAGTAGAATGGTGTTTCTGAGAGAAATAACAAGACATTATGGAAGATGGATAATTGCATGATTTTGTCTCGAGATATGGATGTTGCTAACTAAGTTGAGGCATTGAATTATTTTAATTACATTCAAAATCATTTGCCTCATAAGGCACTGCAACATTGAATCCTAAGGGGACTTGGTTCCATGTCAAGCCTAATGTATCTTCTTTTATATTTTTTGGGAGTGTGTCTTGGGAATTTATTGTAGATGCTCAACAAATATACATGGAGTGGAAAATCCAACCACTCATATTTTTTGGCTAATGTGATGAGGGAGTAATCCCCTCTCACTCCCAGAAACACGCAAACCACAATAAGACAACAACGAACAACTTTTTATTTGTAATTTTATTTATTCAAATACAAGAACCTCTTACAATTATTGGCCTTGTAATGACCACCTTCTCAAATGTACACAAGGGCAAACACACTACTTCTTCCCTCACACACTCCTCTCTTTTCTTACTCTCTAACTCTACTTCACACACTATTGGTTGCATCCCATGACCTCTCCCATGGCTGATTCTTACAAACACTCAATAGTTTCACTATGTAGCCACACACACATCCATTTCTTTATGCATCCCCACCACACTACTGGCTCATTCCTTGGATGCCTTCTTAAATAGCAATTTCTATATTTTGTGGATGCATCTTAGCATTCTTGGAGTAATCATCAACTCTCACTATCTATGGTCTACAACAATGTAAGGTCTCCCCTTTTGCCTTTCCATCCCCTTATCTTTTCTAGGTGACCTTGAGGCTTCTCAGTGTTTCCCTTCATGTTGCCTTCACATGGAAATCTTTCTTTAGTGCTTCTTTTTTCTCCTACAAACCTCTTTCCTTCTTGACTGTTTTCCAATTGTTCATAACTGATTATTTTAACCCCTTCCTTTTTCCTCCTAAATTACTCATTAATCTTTAATTGTTCATCTCCTCCCTTTGAAGGCAACTATATCCATTTATCCAATATTCCGCCTATGTGGTGATAGGAAGTATATTTTCCCAACCCAAATCATGTCAACTAAATTGAAATAACACCAAAATAATTAGATTAACTTTATGCCCTTGCATCATAATCCCCAAGAGACAAAATAAAGCATGTGCTCATGCACATGAGAGTATCAACCAATAATTACTTCACTTTGTTCTTGTTTTTCTTCCTCTTTCTCCAACATCGTTTGGGCACAACTGATATGTTCCTCTAATATCCCTCCTTTCTCATCTCTTCTATCATGAGGTTGTATTTGTTGTTTACCATCATCCTCAAATCTCTTCTCACCCTTTCATTCACACACAAATCAATATAAATGATTATATGAAAATTAAAGATTTCCACGTCTTCAATCTAATTCATGACCCCATCCATTTGTAAGCCAATGTCATCAAAATTTGTGTTACCTTCATATAAATATGCACTTACCATGTCATTTTTACCTTCTATAGCTTCATCCATCATTACTTCCAGTCTTTCTTCCTCGATGGCCAACATTTCCTTTACTAATTCATTTTCCCTTTCACTATTTGTATCTGTCTTCACAATATAATTACTAAACTCAACATGCACTATTCCCTACTTTGTCTTTTCTACAAAAACTTCTTTATCCTCAACTGCAAGCTTCATCTTTGCATCCTTCATTATCTCAACTATCTTCATACCTTAAATTTTCTCTTTCAACTCTTTTTCTATCGCTGAAAATTGTACCCACAAATCTTCTACTTTATTAGTATTGGCTGCACTTGTTTCCAATTCCTTCGTTGCAACTTCTTCATGCTTTTGTGTGCCTTCATCCACTTTAATCATTGTTGCTTCTCTATCTTCTTCTCCATGTTTTTTTGTACCTTTTTTCTACTCTTCATTTGTAATGCCTTTGTCACAATTGGTTTATGTTGTCCTCTCTTGCCTTTCATTACTCTTATCTAACTTCTCTAGGTTACACTTGTATTTGTTCATTCAGGACTTCCCATCTGCTTTTGTTTATTTTCCTTTTAATTTTTATATCTTCTCCTCCTTATTTATTTCTCATCTACAAGCCTCCGTATTTCCAACTCCTATACATACATGTCATTGTCACTATTCATTTCCACATCCTTTACATCTTCTTCCTTTAAACTCTTCCTTCCAACAACATCATTCAAAGATTTAAAAACATCATCATTATTTAAAAATTGAAATATTACCTCTTTATCTTCTACACTTTCAACAACCTTTGTCTTTTCTGCAATCTCATTCTTTACTCCATGGTGTGACAATGCTTCTTCTCTTTTCTTGAATTCTTTTGCATAATTTCCAACTTATTGTCTTAGAATTACTTCATCCTTACCATGCCCTATACCACAAATTTCATTTTCTACAGTCACATGCTTAACCTTCCATATTTTATTTCCCATAGTTTTGGATCGGTGTCTATTTATTGATGCACTCTTTCTCCTCAATTCATGGTATTTTTCATGCCTATAAACACCTTCTCTAGGATTCCACTCTTTATTAATTGCCTTATATTCTTGTTCCCACTTTATCCCTTTCATATCTCTCATATTTTATACTTGATTGGTACTTGAAAGTCCATCATGAACACCCTCTTCTTTACACTTTCTTTGTTGTCCCTTAACAACTAATTTATTCTGCCAACTCGGAACTATATACCCATGATTCAAAAATTTCCTTCTCTCCTTATCAACTTGCTTATCCACATTCTTACTTCTACTTATATGATCAAAACTAGCATTTTCATTTCCACTTACATAACCAAAATCAGCTTTGTGGCATCCTTTTACCTGTTGTCCCGACTCGCCTCCATCATTTGCTTCTTTTTTTTCTAACTTTTTCTCTTTGTAGACATCATGTTCTGCATCTGCAACATCTTCCAAGGCATCATGAAACTCTAGGGTTTCTTCCTTATCTTCATTATCATACCAAAATTCTTTAGCACCATTCTTGTTTTCATTCTCCATTTATTTATCATATTTCTTTGCTACAAACTCTTGTTGAAACACTACTACAACTAGTCTCCTCTCATCTTCATTTTTGTCCATATGTGTTGCATTTTTCCTTTCTCTTATCAATTCTAAGGTCTTATTCTTGTCCTTCCTCATAAGATTTATTATACCTGCATACACATACTCAACTACCACATTAGCATATAAAACAAGAGACCACAAATTCTCTATGAGTGCCTCCTTTATGGACATCCTCCTCTTATTTACTTCTTCCTTTGAGTGCTTCTTTATGCACTTATTCATTTATCCATTCTTCCTTATTTTTCTTCAAGTCCTCTACAATGAGAACTTCCTTCATCTCTTCATTTACATGTGGTTCACATGAAAACTTTGTACTATCCAAACCTCCATAGGTTTCCTCCTTACTTTCTTCTTCACTTCTCAAGTCAGCCATTCTTTGCCTTCTCCTTTTCTCAACAATAAATTTTACAGGCCACTTGAAATTTTTTGTTCATTGGCCAACACCAAACATATTTCTAGCTTCTTTTTTTAAGCTGTTATTTTACCACAATCTTACACCTCTCTAAATCCATTTTCAACTCTATTATCTCTCTTTCAAACTTTGCATCTTGCTTTCTCTTATTTGTCTTCATTTTGTCTTTCTTCTTGGAACTTCCTTTTCGAACGTTCTATTGCATCTTTCAATATTTTTTCTTCTTGACTTCTTGATACCTCACCTAGGGCTTTTATTCTCTTTTTCTCTACCCAGTCTTTTGGTACCTAGGTTATTCTCCTTAACCTATTAATATGCAACTCACATACTTTACTAAATATCTATGAACATAACGAAATTCTTGGCCAAACCTTTTTTAGGCTCTCAAATTTCTCCTCCCGAACCTTTCAGGCTCTGATACTAAATTATGAGTGAGTAATCCCCTCTCACTCCCAAAAACACCCAAACCACAATATGGCTACAATAAACAACTTTTTACTTGTAACTTTATTTATTCAAATACAAAAACCTCTTACAATTCTTCGCCTTGAAATGGCCATCTTCTCAAATTTGCACAAGGACAAACACACTCTGCTTTTTCCCTCATATATTCCTCTCTTTTGTTACTCTCTAACTCTGCTTCACACACTATTGGTTGTAGCCCATGACCTCTCCTATGGATTATTCTCACAAACACTCAATGGTTTCACTGTGCAACCATACACACATCCATTTATTTATGCAACACCACCACAATACTAGCTCATTCTCTAGATGTCTTCTTGTATAACAAGTTTTGCATTTTGCGGATGCCTCTTCACATTCTTGGATTGATCATAAATTATCACCATCCATGTTCTACAATGATTTAAGGTCTTTCCTTTTTCCTTCACATCCCCTTATCTTCTATGTGTGACCTTGAGGCTTCTCAGAGTTTCCCTTTATGCTGCCTTCTTGTGTCAATCTTTCTTCTAGGTTTCTTTTTCCTCCCATGAACCTCTTTCTTTCTTGACCGTTTTCCAACTATTCATAATTGATTTTTGTAACCCCTTCCTTTTTCCTCCAAAACTGCTCAGTAATCTTTAATCGGTCATGTCCTCCTGCCAAAGGCAATTATATTGATTTATCCAACTTTCTTCCCATGTGGCAACAAGAATTGTATCTGCCCAACCCAAATCTTGCTAACATAACTAAAACAACATGAAAACAATTAGATTAACGTGATGTCCCTGCATCATAATGTGAGGATGTTAAGGCATACATGTTGCTTGATCCTATTTCCAGAGAGCTCTTATTTCAGAGAGACATTGATGAGCCTATAAATTTTCCCATTTATTCATTATTTATATCACTTTAACCCATGTTCATAATTCCATTTAATGCATTTCTATACCTAACCTTATTTCCATAAAACATTAATTATAATGCATGATTATCAATAAACATTTATATGTTTAATTAGTTAATGACTGAATAATGGTAAATTACTATATGAATGGAGATTATTAAGTGTAATGTATTTTGAAAGTATTAACATGTTGTTTGTGAGAGATTTGAGTCGTTTGTGCAGCTAGAAAGAAGAAGAAACAAGTTGATAGTTGTCACCATGTAGCTATTGACTGGAAGTGCAAAAAAAGTCAAAACCCAGTTTTTTGTAAAATGGGCATATATCCCTCATTTTTTAATGAAATTTAGATTTTAAAAATAATTTGGAAAGATAAAAATGAGGCACACAAACCCATTAAACCATTTGAAGATATTTACAATAATAAAGGAGCACCATTCACCAAAATTTGACTGAGACAAAAGTGGCAATAAGACAACAGACCTAGTCAAACTTCTTTCATTTATTGTGATTTGAGTTTTAACTTGAAAAGAAGTTGAATATGAATTGTAATATATTTTTCTACACCAACAAATCTCTAGAAAATTATCTTTGTAATAAAAGAGTCCAAAAAAATTCTTTTCCAATCAGTCATAAGACAAGTTGTAATAGGACTCTACTTCTTAGTCATTGTTTTGTTGTCACTTAAAAGAATAATCCCCTTCCTTGTTTAAAGGAATGAAGGGACGCATGTTACATGGAAGGAAGGGACGCATGTTACATGGTTGTTAAAAAGTAAATTAGCTTATATATTTGAATTTTTCATCAAGCAAAAGTACTAGAGAGTAATTGGTATTAGAGAGTCATCATTTTGTAGCAACATATCTATAGTAGCTGTAATTTTAATAGAAACAATAAATTGTAATTTCAAGGGAGAAAGTTACTTGTGTATGAGTTTTGAGCACTTGGTCAAGAGTGTAAATTATTTAAGAAAGGGCCACTTAGGATAGTTTTCACCTTTGATAGTTATAATAGCAAAACTCAGAACAAACCGCTATCTTATTACACAGTTTACTGGAACCATTGTTGTACAATTAGATTTTTTTTTAGCACTACTATGTTTTTAGTTTTGTGTATTTCTTTCAGTTAATTTCCTATACACATCGATAGAATATCCTAGAGAATCCCATAGTGCATATAGTGCAAACCCATTTCAAGTATACATCCTTGGGTTGACAATTTAAATGTAGCTTCTAGTCCATGAAGAGTTTCTTAGATTGGATAACTATCCTTGAGTTGTGAAAGCTATTAGACAAACACCAAATCTTAATTAGATCTAGAAGCCTCAACACATGTGTCAACCCAATATTTCAAGTCATGCATGCAATTGGAGGAATGAAGGATCAACATGGAACAATTTATAATTTATGGTTAATAGAGAGAAGGTACACAAAGCACTTAAATACAAAATAGAACACGAAATTTTTTATAGAGATGGTTAGATTGATGAAAATTTCTTAGTGAAATTACATCTAATTCAAATGAAAATATTTTTTACCAACTAAACTTTGTTCATATGGAGTTTGACTTTGATATAAATGAATGTGTATTTGTAGGTCTAATCATGGAGATAGATGAAGGAAATATTATTGATCATACTACATCAATAGCCTATAAACCACCAAATGTACCAAGACAGATTAAACTAATATATGCATGGGTAAATAATCCTAATGTAGATTATGGATCATTAGTTGATTGACCAGAAATTGGAGCATCTCTAGTGAATGAGTATATCATTGAATGGTTAATTGATATGGCTTTTCCAACACTATTTCCAAATGGATGATGTGATTGGTTAGAACCAAAAATAAGGAGAGTCCATCTACATGAATTTTCAAAACATTTATTTTAATATAAAGATCATAATTTTGAATGATACCCGCAATTTAGATTATTACATGATGAATATGATTATGAGACATTGTGCACAAAATTAATCTGTTGTATTTGTCAAAAAGTGCTTTCAGGACATGCCAAACACAATCAATGAGTTACAAGAGCATATGGGAAATATCCCCCACTAATATCTAGTTGATCATTTGATGCATTTTGGTACAAAACCAAGTGGTATAAGGTCTTATTGGAAAAAACGTGAAGCTAAATAAATTGATATCTTGCATCAAATTAGACACACCAAAAAAATTATTTACTTCGAGTGCAACATATATGTACTGACTATGTTTACATGAACTAATTCTAGGAACATGACTAACTAATCCACAAGAAGCACAAAAATGGTGACATTAAAATATTATTGACTACCTGTATACTATGACATATTGCATGCACCTGCGATATACACTATTTCAAAATAAAATACTACAAAAGAGAATGAAAGTAAAACATGATTGGTCTATATATGAATGGAAACATAGAGTTTCACCACATATGCATGCATTCATATGGTTAGAGGGAGCACTGAACATAGACAAACTTGATTAGGGAAATGATTATGAAAGACAAAATTATCAATAATACTTTTATTCTATTGTCCATGCATGGAATCCATGGGGAGATCCACATAAATGAAATATATACATGTACGATAGTAATTCCCGATTCTATATATATTTTAAAATGCATTATACTTAAAAATATTAATTTTTATTGATAGAGTATGTTATATTATTGATGATAGGTCCTATGAAATTTTACACAACCTCCATGTCTTCAAAATACACAATTGATTCAAATAGATTTGGAATGCAACTATGAAGAGTTACTCATTGTGTTGTTTTTCATATAGTGTGTAAAGAGGGTTCTTGCCTACATAAAAATAGGGAAATGAAGGTTTTTAGGTAAAGTTTCAATAGATTAAAATATTTTATATCAAAAAATAATTAAATTATTAATATAAACTAACTTCCCTTTTGTTTGTAGGTACAATGAACTATGTCCATTGCATCTGGAGATGGATAAAAACTATTTGAAGACCCAACCACATCAGGTAAAATATATGAACCTAGGACGAGTAAATGCACATAATTATAATATACTTTAGTTATGAAAATAAAACGTAGATTGGCAATGGCTCCTTTCAAGACATGTTATAATGAATTATATTGAAGGTATACAATAAAATCTTAAAAGAGTTAAAAAAACATATAATCAAATGTTAATGGGGCTTGCAAACATTGAAAACCTAGATGAAGCAGAATCAAGAGCATACACAATATTTCTAATAAAAACCCTCATTGAAAGAGGCATTAGAGCATAAGAAATATGTTATATGTGTAGACACTTAAATTTGGCTAATCAATTTAGTCAAATTTATTTCCTTTAGCCATTTAATTAATTAAATATCTAAATTAATTAAGCTCATCCCTTGAATTAATTAATTAATTATCCCCTTCCAATCCCTTGAATTAATTATTCCCCCCTTTGCAATGCCTTGAATTAATTAATTCAATTAATTAATCCCTTGAATTAACTAATCTAATTAATTAATTCTTTCTTTCTATTCTATGAATTAATTAATCAAATTAATGAATTCCCCTTTCATTCCTTTTATTTGAATTAATAAAATTCAAATATTCCCTTTTGATCACATGTCTCCTAACTTCTAACTACCTAACTAACCCCCTTCTAACCCAACTTACAATATAAACCTTGGGTTATAACCAACCCTATCCTCCCAAACTAACTTTATCCTATCCTATCCTAACCTCCCCTCACATGTGTGTGCACACACATATTCCCTAATTTCCTTAATATTAGGAAATTAAAGCCTATTTTGGGTGGCTCCCTCCCAAAATAGACATGTGTCCTTGAGGACACATGTCAAACCCCTTTTGACATTTGTCCCTCTAAGGGAAACTTGTATTTCCCTCTTGAGCCACTTGTCCTCTTTGAGTACAAGTGTGGAATCTTGTTCCACTTGTCATTCATGGGATTGCCACTTGTCCTCCTTGAGGACAAGTGCTGCATTTTCCCAATCCTTTCCTCTCCTTCCAACTCCTATTTAATCCCCCCTAATTTTTGAGCAAAGGATCTACTTTCTCACTACCATATCGTTATCATGCAAAATTATCTCCACTTTCATACATTCGTAATGCCATAATGCAAAATTTCATCCATCATTAGCACATCCATATTGTCATAATTCCCGATTTCATCCTCATATCTTCTCATCCCATCCTTACATCTTGAATCAAATTAGCATAATCACATCATGGAGCAATCAAGCACAAGCTATGTCAATGAGCACACATCCGACCATGGGATAATCAAATCGAGAAGCTGAAAAGAGTTTGCATATTATTGGTTTTTTATGTCATTTATGCTTTATTCATTTTTTTCTAGCATCCCGATATTGAGGTGTTTGAGCTAATTGTGTTTGCTTGATTGTCATCGTAGGTATTTCAATCTTTAAATTTGAGCCCAATTTTCCCTCACATAATATGTTATTGGGGTTACGATTGGTGAAAATTAATATAGTATTTATCACATTAAATGTTTCAAGAGAGGTGTTTAAGCCAATGATAAAAAATGATGATGAAACTCACTCAAATGATTTCATTGAAGGGTACTTGGATAGACTATAGGCAATGGAAAGTTTTTCACTTGTAGAAACAAGTGGATCCCCATGTGAAGAAGAGATAACAAATTGGATGCAAGGACTATGGTATCTATTCTAAGAATGTATCCAATATTTACCACCATACCTACACATCAATCAAAAAATGGGTTGACTTTTTTTGGTCAAAGCTATTGTTGTACGAGCCATTTCACAATATACAAAGAGATATTAACCTTGATGATACTAAAACTAAATCAAATTGGGAGTCACTCAATTATAATTCATGGTATTTGAAATGAGGGATTATTTCAAATGAAATTAAAATTATAATGATTCTAAAGATGAGGATGTTTTACCTAATGATCATAATACAATTGAACACGAGTAGGAGATCATTTTAAGACCACACTATGGAAAATTACGGATTTAACAAAAATATATTTGTTGAATAGAAGAGATATCGATAGATAAAATCTCTAGAGTGTTGAATTTTGTGGCAAAAATTACACGAATAAAGAATTAAATCACACCAACACCATGAAATAGATTGAATTACTAATACTTGATGATATAATGTCAAATATGTAATATAGAATATGGAATATTAGGTTCTAAGAAAAAAAGTCACTTGATACTATTATGCCACATTATTACTACCATCAAAATTTCATACTATGATTCATGATAATTCAAGGAACAACGAGAACCGGCAAATCATATTTGATTCATGCAAATCATTAAGCTCTTCAATATGCATCACCACCACAACATTGTCCCCTATTATTACTAGAATTAACTAGATTTGCAACTTTTAACATTGGTGCATCAACAATCTATTAAACACTGACAATTATACTTATACGTTTTGTTGAATTAGAAGGGTCACAACTCACAAATTTCAAAGAAGAAATCCAATATATACAATACATATTGCTTGATGAAATGAGCTTTATTAGATAAGAAATTTTACAAAACATCAATTCAAGGCTACGCTAAGCTTTTCATGAAAAGTAAAACTTAAAAGTTTTAAATGAAGATCAATCATTTTGGAAGGATTTTTGGGGAAACTACTTCCAATTAGTGACAAACCACCATATAATAGTAATGTACATGCAAAATTATTATGAGAATAATTTAAGATAGTTGTTGCTTTTGATAAGATATTCAAATAGGAAGATGAAAGTGAGGTACAACAAAGGATTTGTCAACTACTCACAAATATTAGAGATGCACATCCTATAACATTAGGAAATATTTTGATAATAATATTAGTCTATTTGCAATAAATGTTACTATATAAACCATAAGACTTCAAAATGATAAATTGAATGTTCAATTTTATTTTATTTTTAGGAATGCAACAGTCATGTTAACCTCTAATCTATGGATAGAATGTCTTATATATGGACCTTTAGGATAGATTTAGAATATCATATATAAAGCTAAAACTTCCCCACCAAATCCACCAGCATATGTTATGATTGAATTTGAAAATTAATTGACATTTTATTTGAAGATCCATCTCTAAATTTAATTCTAATTTCACCAATACAAAGGGACAAACACATTGATTTCCCTTAAGACTATCTTGGGCACTAACAATCCATAAATCAAAAGGATTGCTTCTTTCTAAGAAAACAATTGATATAATATCGGGAGAAAGAGAAGACTTAACATTTGTCACTATATCATGTGTTGAGTCCTTGGACAAACTCAAAATATTTGGATATACTAAAAAAACAAGGAAGCAACTCTCCAAAAGGAAAGCTGAGGAAGAGACTCAAATATTTGCAATACAATAATTTTATGTAATGTATACATTATTAGATATAATTATTCTATTAAACTCTTAATAATCCTTAAATAGCATTGAGATTATATTTTTAGATGAATATGAAATATGAATATGTTGATTGCATATTTAAAAAAAAATGAAATGCTTCATTGGTGATAAATAAATTATTATTATATATATTTCAATGAATATTGATAGGTTTCCTTATTTACAAAAGATAATAATACTTTATACAAAAACAAGAAAAAGATGCTAAATTAACATTTTACATACCTTAGTATCGATGATACTAGCATAGATATCTTAAATAAATCTATCAAAAAGATATTGAGAGATATTAGTTTTGAGACACCTACCTATTCTCCATACTAATTTCATAAATAAGTGCCTTGAATCTGATATCTCTTGAAATATTTTAAATATATTTATTTAAGATATATACGATAGTTTATTTTTAAAGGGATTTTAAACTTAACAAAAATAATTATAAAGCTAAGGCCAATAATAGTTAAAAGTTTTTAAATAATTATAAAGCCAAGGTCAATAATAGCTAAAAGTTTATTGGGACAATTCATGAAGTGTATTGTTGACTTTAACAAGAGTTAAACAAACACAAGACAATAAGAAAAATGTACCAAACAAATAAAAGAGAAACAATAACATCTAATAATAAAATTAAGATAAAAATTATGCAACAATAATGTTTCAAGTGCAAGAGGATTAATTACTAACCAAAAGAGAATCCAATGATTAATTTTTTATGAAGTGCAAGAGGATTAATTACTAACCAGAAGAGAATCCATAGTCATAGGAAATGACACTTCTTAGTTGATGTTTCTCTTTCCCAATCTACTCTAGATATTTACCCCAGATCAATTGCTTTCTTGATTTTTCCTTTTTCTTTTGATGTGAGAAATTTATTAAATTTTCATTTAACTTCATCAATAATAACTTTGAGCAAAAGATTAGATTTTTCCAATAATTATGATTTAAAAGTCTTCCTCCATAATTGGATTCTTCCATTTATTTGGAAATAAACTTGGAGACCAAAAAGCATAATTACTCCTTGAAGCCATGATTAATAGAGGTGACTAATATTATGGTCATGCTAGATGCAAAAACTAGCAAAAAGACTAGGATTTTCTTTATTTGCATCTTCAAAGTTCATTTTGAGAAACATGAATCGGGAGGCTTCTATTTGATATCTTTACAAAGAGAAGTTGCTGGGGAAAAGGTGATGTTGTTCCAAGAAATTGAATTCTAGCCTAGGTACTAATCTTTCACTTTGTTAATTTTTAATTTGCTCCTTAATTTTGTACTAATTATTTATAATATAGATCATTTGAACATTCTTTTATGCTTAGTAGATAAAGACAAATTTCTCCTTGTATACTCTCTTATCCTTTTCAAGACAAATATTATAAATGATTATATCTCATATATTTATCTTTGTATGGATGAATGGAAGACTATCAAAATTGAAAGAATAATCTAATGATCTATATTATCACAAAAATTATAATAAAAATGTATACAAAGGTGTATTTTTGTGAACAACAAAATATATCCATTAAATAGATAGAAAATAGAAAATATCAATCATGAAATAGGTTAGGAAAAACTTCCTAGGACATGATTGTGACCATGATAGTGTCTAAGATATAAACATGATCATTGTAGTGGCTATACAACCAATAAATTTTGAATAGAATGGATACTATTTCACCCTCTGATCATAAGTGTTAGAAAATTTATAGGTCTCAAAAGAACCTTGTTGTTTGCAACAACCTATTAAAGGGGGTAGGAATTAACATTTAAAATAAATGGGAGAAGAAATAAAATTGTATTGAGCAAAGGAAAAGAGGATTCAATTGTTTATAGTGTGATAGAAAGGTTGAGGCAATAGAATTTACCAATGTTATAGGAGAAAAAGGCAACTTGCATCCAAGCAATCTATTGCACTTGGTAGTTTTAGCACTTTTAATGTAGTTAAGTATTGTATTTCCCACTACCATACTCTAATTTTCCTCTCTTTGGAGGGTTTTGAAGGTAAAAATATGATTTCTTACAAGGGATTATTTTATTAGCATGATTTTGAGAAGAACTCAATGTCATCTAGCAAAGTGGGAAACATTTAATGACATCTTGTCCATAATACACAATAGGGGATTAAGCATAGGGAAGTGACAAATATTTAGTCCTAGGAGGAGGGTGACCAATAAACACATATAAAGAATGACTCAATACTGATCTAAATGATGTAAGAGATTCAAGGGAACTAAAAGTAGAAACCTAAATTGTTAGATCACCAAAATTTAGGGTATCAACCTAGATAATAATTGAAGACACCATTGCATTGCTCAACAATGATCCTACCACCATCATCAATAGTTTCTTCTTCTTTTGACCAAAAAATATTTCTCTTAATGCTATCATTTTAATTACAAATAGCACAATATGTGTTACGTACACTCATTCTATTATAGGTGTTAGTTTTGGATTAAGGCAAAAGTAGGTTTTTAAGGGGACCCGAAACCCTTTACAAAATGATTCTAAGAGGTATAGAATCAGATAGAAACATCCAAAACAAAACGGGTTGCAAGGATAAGCATAAGAAACAATAACCAAAGAGACAACAAAAGCCTAGTCGAGCACAAAAAGACCAAACCCAGACTCAGACAGAAATAGCAACCAAAAAATAGAAAACTACCCAATTACATTAGGCTTCTAAGGGTCTCAACGACCTCAGCCTCAAGGGAATTCATGGTATCGACAACAACCTTCATAGCTTTGTGATCCACATTCTGAATAGCCCCCTTTTTCTTCATGTTCCCTTGGGTCCTTTTGCAGGGTCCTTCACCACCTTGAGCCGTCTCAACATCATCGCCAATGACAACAATAGCCCTATCCGGTTGTTCCAGACTATTCACCATGGTATTCATAACCATTGCAGAACTATTTCACAATTTTGTGACTGCTTACCATAATAGTCTTGAGGGTGTCCTGGATCTTGTTATAGCCTTCCTCAATGCAGGTAATGCATTCTTCCAGCCTTTTCTTTAGTTGATCAACCCCTTCCCTCGTCTTATTTATACAGTCCATGACCGACTTCTTATCAGCCTCAGTCCACTTCCCTTCATTATTCAGATTACCATGAGTAGAACCAACATGGAAAGCATTCATTTTTCTTCCCAGGGCTCTTTGGTTGATCCTTATCTCTTTAAGTTCATGAAAGAACCACTTGAACAAGCTAAAAGTATCAATAGCATGTTCACAAGCCATACCCAACACATTTTCATAATCCTCCTTCTTATCATTAAGCTCATCACTTTTGGGATGAAGGTCTGCAATACCAACCACACCCACATTACCAGTCTCCTTATAGGAAGGAGGAGAGGCTGGGACATTAGGGCAATCAGGGTCCTTATCATCTTTTGCCTTCTCGCTAGAAGAGGGGAAGCCATTATCAGAATAAGTAGAGGGGGAGGACATAACAATGTTCTTTTGCCCTTTGATACCCTTCCTCATCTTAGGTTTTGAACTCAAAGGTATTTCTATTTTAGCTTTTTTCAGGGGAGGGGAAATCTCTTCAGACCCAGACCCAAAGGCTTCATTATCAGATTCGCCCGCACTAGTCTCATCATTTTCAGAATCAAAGTGGATATAATCATCAAGGGGAGGAAGAGCATGGAAATGGGCATCAATAAGGACCAGCAGGCCTTCGTGCAAGATGGGAAACTTGGCAGGGTTCTTGCGGTGGTCACTAAAGTTAGCCCTAAGAGTTGACATGAGATAGAAAGGGAAAGACATCTTCACACCATGGCGGAAATTATTTAAAATAACAAACTGGTGACCATACACCCTGGTATAACGACCATCCAAAGTAAGGTAATTCATAATTACCTTGAGAAGCTTCTACCAGAAAGACTTAATGACCGCAATTTCATAGTAGTTGGTCACCTTTTTAACAATTTTGGTCCACTCTGCCTCTTTCTTGGGGAAATTCTGCACAGCTTGCTCCATATACACTCTGTCTCTGTAATACTTCATACCCTCCATAGATAACCCAGTGACCTATGCAATAAGGGCTTCATCAACCAGGACCTTCCGACCATGGAGAACAATTGTTCCATCCTTCCAATTTTGAGCAAAATAGTTTGTGACATCCTGATTTCACCCTCATAGCCTTTCAATGTAGGGAGTAAACCCCAATTTCTCCAAAATCTGCCATAGCTTCTTTTCATTCTTCAACTGCACACAGCTAGTTGGCTCAATTCTTTTTCTTGCACCACCCATTTTATCTAGCTCTATGTTACATGCTCTGTAAAGAATTTTCAAAGTTAAAGCAAGACTCCAGAAAATGTTTAAAATCACCCACAAAGCATGCGAAATAAATTCACATCAATTCTCATGTCCTCTCTAGCCACCTGCCTCAAAAAGGAAGGTATCAGTAATTCTAGAAACACTCAAATTCATTATGGCACAAGTTATCATTAAATTTACTCCCTTGACTTCGCTCATGGAATAAATGCATAGCAAATTCTGAGTCCAGCCTATCACCACGGGTCCAACTAAGCTGGGCTTTACACGTCACTCCCCTATTGGCAAGGAAGTCGGCAACCACATTGGCTTTTTTGTATACATGGACAATAATGCATCTATCAAAGGTTTTAATAATAACGTTATCCTTTTCATCCAAATATCTGCATTCCAAGCCGGAGTAGATTTGCCCTTTAGGTAGTTGATAATATTCTTTGAGTCTCCCTCGACCCAAACAAGCTTAAAGTTGTTATGTTTAGCAAGTTTTAAACTGTGATAAGCTCCTATAGCTTCTGCAATATTATTAGTCTATTTACCAAGAGGAAGAGCAACAACATAAATGAAGTTGCCATAGTGATCCTGTATCACCCCTCCACAGCCAGCTTGACCAGGGCTCCCTCTAGCCGCACCATTGAAATTGATTTTCACCCATCCTTGGGGTGGAAAGTTCCAACTAATTTTGTCCCTAGAGTTGACCTTAGGTGTTGCCACATGATGACCAAAATCCCAATCCTTGAAAACATTGGCTTCATACCCCTTAAGGAATCCACTATGAGAGAGAAAATTGGAGCTAACAGTCGAGAGATTATCAGAGATGGCTCTAGAAATTTTCTTGAAGACATTATCAGGAGGGAGATGGATATTCCCAAAGATACGATTATTATGTTCTTTCCATAAACCCCACACCATGTGAGGAAACACGAAGGAACATAGCTTCTTTACGAAAGGATTTCTTGAAGGCGGGTTCCATTGGTGAATGAACTCCTTAACAACCCCCGAGAGAGTCCAACAAAGATCCCATTTCTGAAGCACTAGACCCCAAATCTCAGAGGTGTAAGAGCAATGTAAAAATAGATGATCAATAGATTCAGCCTCCCTCATGCACAAGTAGCATCTGTTTGGGATAAAAATCCTCTCTTAACAAGATTATCAGTAGTTAAGATTTTATTAAGAAAGAGGTGCCAAAAAAACATATTGACCTTACGAGAAAGGTCCTTGATCCACACCTTAGAACACCAGGACACATGGGGTTCATTACAACCATCCACAAAAGCAACAAAAAACTTCCCATTGGGATTGAATTTCCAAATAAGTTCATCTTCCACACCTTCCTCCAAACCAAAATAATTTAGGGAAAGTTGCAAATGAGTGAAAGAAGGATTAATAACAGGAAGATTCACCCACTTACCCTCCTTCCAATAGTCAGCCACCATTAAGCTAAAAGAAGCAACACAAAGATCCCTTAAAGATCCCAAAGTAGGATCAGAAACAAGCGAATGATTCTCGATCCAGCAGTCATCCCAAAATCGGATTCTTTTGCCATTCCCCAGCTTCCAATAGGCTCCCTAGCTAGCCACATCCCTAGCCTTGAGGATATTGTTCCAAAGATTAGATCCAACAGGGATATGAGAGGAACTCAAAAAATCCTGCAAAGAATGAACATTAGAGATATATTTATTGTGCCATAAGGTGTTCCATTCCCTTCTGCAGTCATAAGACCTCCACACATATTTAGTCAAAAGAGCATTATTAAAGGTTTTAATGCTTCTAATTCCTAGTCCACCATATCTCCTTGGCTTGCAGACATTCTCCCAAGCAAGCAGAGGGATTATTTTATTTTCCTCAACCCCAGATCAAATGGATCTTTTCTGAATTTTATCAATTATAGGTATTAGTTACTTGTTATTAACTACTATTATATTGAATACATTGGCTTTGTAAGTCATCCATATGGTAAATTGTAATATAAGTATGTATCTAAAATGCAGAGGATAGTGGTAGGTGTCTTCAATAAGACTTTATTTTATAATAATTTTCCAAGTGGAAGGTATCTTGGATATTTGTAATTAGAATGTATCCTCTATTATGAGGTTGCCTCAATGAGTGGTACTATGAAGGTAATATAAAGCATTTTTTTAATGTCTTTTTTATGTATTTACATGTGCATTTTTATTTCCATCACAAGTTCCTTACAAATGATATAATAACTATTTTGAAGGATATTTTATAAAACATTACAAGTTTAGGGATTTATGTGATTGTCCATTGTATAGTTTCACCTCCCACTCCCTAGATTTTGGTGATTAGAAAGTGGCTACAAAAGCAATACTATTTATTATTCTTGAGATATACTTAAATATTTTCCATCTTGCAAATATGTTTTTAAAAAAATAGGTTAGAAACCCTATGCCAAGGGTTTTCAAATATCCTTAAAAGAGTATTCCTTCTTGGGTGAAAGTATTCCCCATAAAGGGTCTAGTGAAGTGAGAAGTGCTTTTGACTCCAATGTCGAGCCCTCAAACAACCTTTGTATGTGATCATGAACTTTTACATACCGTTAAGTATATTAAAATATATTATATGATTATTTTTGAAACACTATTCCAACATTATTTATAAACAAAATTAGTATTTATGTGACCTCATAGACCATAAACATCTTGTAGAATCTATCCTTATTATACCCTACTCTATGTAGTTATATTTGAGTATTGATATTCAATATCTAAGATAGCTAGGTAGCTTTATTATAGTACACAACTTTGTTGTTGAGTTACTTACTACAATGAGCTCATATCTTATACAATTTGCAATATTTGTAGGTTTTAAAGTCGATTTCTTTTAATTTGGCAATAATTCAATCCATTCAATTATAAATATTGTTTGTAAGATATTAAAATTTAGATTACCCTAAATACAAAAAAAAAATTGGACCAATTTTTACCCTTTTATATTAGTGTCCCCTTGTAAACCTCTTTTGAGTTGATCATTTTGATTTATATAACTCCAATATCCATTTTTGTCATGTTGTTGCCATTCACCTTATCTAGGCATCTATCCCATTATGATCATCACTTGACATTAATCATTTTTACGAAAAACTTAACTTGCCGTACAAAATTATATATATTAATGGCACCTTACCTTCAAAGGAAAATCTGAAGACTGAAGTTTGTTGGAATACATATTATTTACTCATGCTTAAGTCCAACTTAGGCATTTATTATTTAATAGTTTAGATCGCATTTAATGTTTGTATCTTTGTTGTTGGTTTTTACGTACCCTCACATCCTATTGAGACACTTGTTCACATCTTGTATTCTCTCATCTCCCGTTCTTGCATATTTAAACAATGTTATCTCTCTTTTTATGAAAGTTGTTGCAATTATGATCCTTGCTTAGGAGCTCGCTCCAACATGACATCAAAGCCTTTCGATCTACTCTTCTTTACAATCTGAGACCCTTCGCCAACTTTGTTGAGATTTTGGGAGTCTCCAAATTGGCGATATATCTTTTCGCCATTTCATTTGGTGGCACCTAATCTATTTCATTCTTTCCTCTTAGTTATTTGCAATCACATCAGTATTTTCTTTAGTTTGTTCATGGGCCTACCATCCATTCTTTGCGATTGCTACAGATTACATATTTTACCTTATTCGGGCTCTATTATTGGCGACCTCCCTCACTTGTTTGAGCCTGTTCTTATTGGGTTTGGTGATCAATTTTTTTATGACCATATTTGTTAATGGCTACATGGTTTGATATTATTAAATGTGGCCTTTCATTTAATATTGGCATCACATATTATTTTGGTCGAGACATCACTGTAATTGTTTGTGGCCAACATCTTTTACCATTGGTAGGTTCATTATCAGTCTCATACTATTTTAGGCCAGGTGATTTCATTTATAGCTGGCTTGTACTCTTTTCCCTTATATTAGTCCGCCCACATTTTATCAGCTATAATTTGTCCGATTCTGTAGGTACCTCTGGAAAATTCATCCTCTCATTTTTTGATTGGAGCGATTCTTTTTTGCAATTAGGGGGTTCAAATCTGCAGTTTAATTGTGTTGGGTGGACGACACATTTCTTTGGCATCAAACTTACTTGGTTCATATGCATTCTTTGCTCTTTGTTATGAGGATCGACTCCACATTTCATATCCTTGTTTAGTGGCTGCAGGCCTTTTCTTATCTGTTAGTTTTACCAACGATTATTAAAGCTTGTGCTTTGTCATTGGTAGATCGGTGATTTCCCAAAAGTTTTACAGATCTCGGTGGATACGTCATTAGATTAGTTGATACATATAGGGTCATCCCCTTCATGACATTGGATTGGTGATTTCATTGGAGTGTGTTGTTATTGGCTAGTGATTTGGTATTTCGTGGTAGAGGTCACCCAACACTCATCAATTTATCATGCCTTACTTGGGTCCCCTAAATTTTTGCTCAAATATCCTTATGTTCCTATATTTATACATATTTGTGTTTCTTCATGGGGAGAGACAAGTGGGGATATTTATACATATTTGTGTTTCTTCCTGAGGGGAGACAAGTGGGGAGACAAGTGGTTTGTAGCTTTGGATCTTGTTTTGTCTTCAAACACTTACCATTCAAGCAGGCAATTATTCATTATGGGGGGCTACATAGTCTCTCATTTCTCCTCCTATGGGAGGGGACATCATTTGGATCTTCATGATGGAGGTAGTTCTTGGGGAGTATTGTTGTTGAGACCTCCATACATGAGTGGTGCAGGAGCACCTAGGTTCAAGAGCACTACCAAGAGGTACATTTTCAATAAAGGAAGATTGGAAGACAATTAAGTCATTTTTGATATTGTTATAAGCACCTAGGCTCGAGAGCACTACCAAGAGGTACATTTTCAATAAAGGAAGATTGGAAGACAATCAAGTCATTTTTTATATTGTTATAATGTTACTAAGGTCATTGAACCAACATATGTAAGGCTATCAAGCCAATTTGCAAAAGTTGTCCACTAGAGGCCTAGATTGGTCAAAAGGTCAAAATTGTATTAAAGGCCATGAGAAGGCTAAAAAGTATGTAAAAGGAATTAAATAGGTCATTTGGACATGTATTGAATGTTTTTATAAAGCCACAAAGTCATTTGTGCAAAAGTGTAAAAGTTGTCAACTTGGCAACAAAATATTGTCAAACAAAGTTGCAAAAATGCAACAAAAGTTGAAAAAAGGGTTAAAAGTTGGTTAGGAGAGGTAGTTGTAAAGTCAAAACTAACCAAGAGTCTATAAAAAGATATTGTATGGTCGTTCCAAAGAAGAAGAAAAAGAAAGGGAAGAATGGAGAACATTTTGGATACATTTTGGTGCATTCTACTATTGTTATTTTGATTGGTTTTCCAGTTTTTGTGTTGGTTACAGGCCTTGTACGACCATGTATAGCCTGGAAACCTTTGTATATGTATAATGGATATTTAGATATGTTAATTACCTTTCTTTTCCTTTTTGTTTGGAGTGATTATGTTTAGAAATGAAGAAGATATGGAAGTTTTGGTGAAAGTTGTTAATTGCAGATTTGATACTTCCTGAAAACAGTCACATTGCAGCGTATGGTATGAACTCATATAAGATTATTAAGACCTCTAAATAGACTTATTGGAAAGATATGTGAATCCTCTTTCTTTTTCCTTTGGTCTGAGGCATTTTTGTTTATATTTGTGGAAGTTGTGAAGATTTTGGTGAAAACTGGTTTTAAACTGTCTTAAATGGAGTTGCTGGAAAGGGTTTGTATTTATCTTGTGATTTCACCATTGGAAAAATTAATGACTTGCATATTATGAAATTATACTCCGAGGGATTTTATTTGAGTATATTATTGTTTTCATTTGGTTAAGTATTTGTTGTGAAATATGATGCCCTAGCAGGCAGCAAGTATACATTTTCCAGATTTATGACAGTCAAAATTGGTCTCGGTGCAGAGATGGTAACTTTTTATTGCACCGTTGGATCTTCATGAATTTTGGATATATTTTTTATAATACAGTTATTCAAGGTGTGACCGAAGGGATTGAGATGTTTACTTCTTGTTAGAAAGTTATAGAGCTCTGTGTATAGGTCTATCCAAAGGGGCAGCAAGTTGGCAAGTTTGATACCTAGATTAAGTTTATCTTTTATTGATTGATTGATTGTTAAAGAATGATGAAATATGCCTCTAATGAACTATTATCATGATTAAAATATGGATGGATTAACATGATCCTAGAGTTGTGATTGGTTTTCCAAGATGCTCTGCATCAATGAGCAGGCAATTATTCATTATGGGGGGGCTACATAGTCTCTCATTTCCCCTCTTATGGGGGGGACATCGTTTGGATCTTCATGATGGATTTAATTATTGGGGAGTATTATTGTTGAGACCTCCATACATCACTTCATTCCTCACTTGAATATGATTTCCATTATCTCTTTTTTTGAAAGGAGTTTTGTCCTATGAGGTTTCCTCATTTTCTCCATTTGTAAGAGATTAGTTACATGCTTAGTTGTGCATCGGTACCTAACATGGTCTAGTTGTTGAGACCCATATATTTTATCATTTTCCTTATAATTTTATCCCAAAGTTGTACTTAAGGGTGTTGGAGTAAAAAATATTTACTCATGCTTAAGTCCAACTTAGGCATTTATCATTTAATAGTTTAGGCTACATTTAATGTTTGTAGTTGGCTTTTGCCTACCCTAACATACTATTGAGACACTTGTTCACATCCTATGTTCTCTCATATCCTGCTCTTTCCTATTTAATCAAGGCTATTGTACATTTGTGAAACATCTCGGAAATAATATATCATTTCTTGGTGAAATATTTATCTCTATCTCTTTTTGTGGAAGCTATTGCAGATATGATCTTGGCTGAGGAGCTCGCTCCAACAAAGTTGACATCTATACACTAAGTGGCTTCCCTCATTAAGAGAATAGTATTCAACACAATTTTCTATCTAGTCAATCTTTATGACATGATGGTTAGGATTTCTCACTTAGAAACCTCGCACTCTAATTCTCATTAAAAAAATAGAAGGCCTCACCATTCTAACAAATTTTCACCTCTCCCAAGCCACCAAATTTGAGATGCCCAAATTTTATAGAGAATGAGATGCAACCTAGATAGGTATGGCGACTCTTTATCTTGATGCATATCAATTCCCCTCACATGAATGGGTCACACTCACAATATTTTCTTTAGGAGAGTCATATTTTAAGATAGGTGTCATACACTTTGTAATCCTATTGCTCATATATATTAATCAAAAATGTAAGCACCAAGCAAGGTAGACCATACCAAATCACCAAGTTTAAATGGAATCCTCTTAAAAATTCTCATTGCTTCATCCAAGCAATCTACACAACCACAAAGATGTTGAACACTACTAGATGCTGAGAGGGGAGAGGGGGTGAATCAACATACACTAAAACTTAATTAGATTTAACCTTTTAATTAAAATCTATTCCATCTACCATATGCATGAAAGTAAATAGCTAAAACCACAAAAGAACCCACATATGAACATCGAGATTTTTAGGTGGAAAACCCAAATTGGGAAAAAAAAACATGGTGAGAACTATCTAACTATATGATAATCAAATTACAATGTTTAGGCCAGAGGCTAAGGAGTTCATTGTCCCTAAGATGACTTACAAAGATAAGATGCACAACCTTAGGTCAAGATACAATAAGGACTTGCAAACACTCAAGATCACTTCTTTAGGGAAAGATACAATACTTCTGATAAAAAAATGTCAATTGGATTGAATTGCAAAGAACCGCGTCCACTAAAATGTTGATCATAGTTCATTGTTCAAAACACATCAAAAACTATCTGCATTACTACTTTGCTATACTTTCAAACCTCTAGACTACTTCACATTCACTTCACACAACTCACACACCTTGTTTATCTCTTTCCACAATGATTTCATCCTTTCTATATCATCTTCAACCTCAACTACATCAATTAGGTTTGTCACCTAATTAGATGTAACATGTAAATACAAAACAATGGGCCCAAAAACAATTAGCAATGTAATGTGTAAGGAAAAATAAGATGCGTGAGGCATCACACCATGTCAGCACACCTTTCTGACTATCCCAAATCATCACCTATAAAGATCCACACAAACCAAAACATTATAGGTTAGGTGCAAAAGATAACACTATTAATGTGAATCAACACAACTTGCTCAAACTACAATGCAAACCATGAAGAGTACTTGTAGATGCCCAAGATAGAATCAACAAATATCCACAACACTAAATAATTGAGCCACATCACCAAAATACTAGTAGAGATGGGAATGCAACACATTCATGTACACTAACATTGGAACATTCACACATGATTAGACATCAACAGTGGATCCCAAAAATAAATACCAAGGCTATGGAAACTTCATGATACATATATTTAAGCCTTTTGAAGTGTCCATAAATAGATTCCACACATATGCATTATCATTAAGCTAACCCACTATTATAGTATTATACTAGACCACATCCAGACTAAATAATACTGTCAAGTTACACATCCGGATCAACAAGTCTGACATCAATGACAACAACTCATAGTTGCAACAATCTCTCAATTTTTAATTGAGGTAACACTTGTGCCAACACCAAAATCACTCCCCTTTGGCATAAAAGACAAAGGGTGTCTTCTTACAACAAAATTCAACAAACTATATACAACTCCCCCTATCTACAACACCTCAAAACTGGAAACTGTAATTGTGTTACTAACATGTTTGCATATGTACAAAATCAAAATTTCCTTATCAAAAAATCATTTATCCACTTCGTTGAGTTGGGGGTATGATATTCTGATGGATGAACTTTAGCTGAGCCCAGACAGTATTCCAATCAACTCTTGTAGAGGCCAGAAGGTTACGTTGACTCTCCATCTTCAAAAGAGGATTCTTTGCCTCTTCACAACCTGCCAAAACCTTTATTGTTTTTCTTAGCTCCTGGGAGTCTTTAAGAATCTTCACCATATTGGTGAGGTGCATATCTACAATATCTCTCAACCAATACAAATCCTTATTGATCTGCTCCTTCTGATTGATCAGTAGATTAAGATTTATGTACAGATTCTATAACCGAACTCTTCCTTTACCATCTCCATCTACCTTAAAGTCCATTGACTTGGACAATTATACAATTTGAGTTTCAAAAATATTTATCTGATTTTGTATCTCTTGAGTTGACTCATGCCACTTGTGATAAAATTGATATACTTCTACAACACTATCTACATTCTTTTAAAAAACACTTATACTTTCTTGTAGCTGGATGTGTGCACCTGCACACTTGTTTACTGGCTCTTATAACCTTTTCTCCTTTGCCTTCTTCTCAACATCCTTGAAAATTGTAGCTTCCAGATTAGAATCATGATTTTTTTATTTCTTAAGTAGCACATGTAGTTGCTTTGCATCACTTAGTGATTCATCTAAAGTAACCTTTGGAATTCTCTCATGGACAAAAATTAGTGTATCGTTGACTAACTTAATACACTCCACTTGAGATATGATAAAATTCATTCTTGTAGTATGATGAAGGACATCACTTAGATGCGACATATGAAGAGATGACAACCTACTAAGGTCAATTTGACCTTGAGACATGGGTACCTAAAGTACCTCTGTAGTGACAATTGGTGTGACTTCATTTGCAACTGCAACAATTTTGATGTAGAATCTTCGGAGGGTCTAAAAAATTCTCCAACACACAGCCTTATCTTTTCACCTTCTACATCCTTCTCCTTCTCCTTCATAGGACTCTCCTTCTTCCCTTCTACCTTTTCTTTTGTCCTATATTTTGCCTTTTCTTCCTCCTTTTCTTCTGTTCTCTCTAATTTTTTCTCCTTCTCTGAATCCTCTTTCTTGTTTCCCCCCTAGTGTCTTCTAGAATCTCTTCTTCCTTTGAAAACAAACTGTTTACCATATCTAGTGCTTAAGTCCTCACATTTAACTCCTTCATTACTACGGTCTTTGTCTTCTTTGTTAACACTTCTATAAGATCCTTAAGTAATTTATCTTAAATGTCACCAATATATTTGTTAAATGTAATCAAATACTTGATTATTGTCTTCTCAATCTTCTCCTTGTTTGTCAAAGGTGCATTTGGATACAACCCAATAGAGAACTCCAATGGTTCATGCTCACACACTACTTTCACCAAGCTATTAATTCCAATGGTTGATAGTTCATATCGTATTGAACTTTCTTCATTTGTTCCTTTTTCTTGTTCACCTCTTTCCTCTTCTTTGTAGGGGTCTCACCGAAGAGACCAATGTTCTCTTTCATCTACCTAGAAGCACTATATCCTCTTCTTCTTCTTCTTTTTATTTTTCTTCAACCTTAGTCATTTTGGTTCTCATCTAGATCACAAACTATTCCTTCTAAACTTATTCATTAGTTCTATTACTTTCCACTTCTTCATTTTTTGGCTCTTAACCTTCCTTCTCCTTTGTTGCTTTTTGTTTACGCCTTGGTCATTTCTTCTCACTTGTTATCAATCTAGCAAGGGTTCTAGAGGAACCTATCTTCATAAGAGGAGAGGTGGAGACAATCCTAGTCGTCTTTTGTGCAAGCATAGGAGACCCCTAAATCATAATCGCTCCAAAAGCTTCAGATATAGGGTATAGACCATTATTCTGAAATAATTTCTCAATCCTTTTCTCATACCCTTTATCTACTTTCTCCTATCTCCATTGCGCAAAGATCTCTTTTGCAGTCCCAAACCTAGGCTCATTGGGATCAACCAACATCTTCAAAATTGTGTCAATGTGCCTCTCAACTTCTTCTGTTGATAGTTCATAGGGTAACTTGGGAACCCAAGTACTTCTCAGCTCAACATCCTCAATATAAGAATGATCTCTACTTACTAGAAATGTAAATACATATTGTTACTTCTGGACCAAATATGTTAGAAATCTCTACCTCTCTTGCATTCTATCCTAAAAATTCTTGAACCACCTGGAGTATTGGGTGTTTTATGCATCTCCACTTGTCCCAAAAGACCTAATTTTCTATCTAATTTGAATGACAATTAAGGAAAACTTATCCCACAGTTTATTCTTAATTCTTGGAACTTCATTCATGAACATGAATGCTAAATAGATAATTAAAGACTCATACTTGAACTAATATTTTCTTTCCTTTATCCTTTTCAAGTTATCCAAAAGTTGTCGCCTCAAGATTTCATAGGTCAAACCTTTCTCCAACAACCACCATTTGATGTGCAGTGTGAATTGTTATCATTGTGGGAGAACCCTCGTGGTTTTGGAAGTAGATCTTGTACATGAAACACTTTGTTACATACTGAACTCCCAAATCAACAATGTCTTCCACAATCATAGATCTTCCATTATACACTGAACTGGTAAGTTGTGCAATAGTATCATTTTTCATCATCTTAGATTCACTAGAACAATACTAGTGGAACACAAACGACACCCTAATGGCATCCTTCATAATTTTGTATGGCCAATCCAAATACATCACATCATTGTAAATCAAACTTAGAATGATTCAAACCCATGCTTCATCATAACTAAAAATAGGAAATTCCTTCCAAATATTTAGACCCAACTTTGGAATCATCTTGTACTCCTTCTTGAATGTCGTTAAGTAATCTTAGGTAAGTTTCTTGCATACATCATGAAATTTCACGTGACCGATCTCTACAATAGGTGCATAAATGTATGCCTTGACATCCTCAGAACCCTAAAAAATGCTCCTTCCTTATTTTTCACCATTGCCACATAAGGATAAGGCTTGAAAATAGGTCATGGCTTCAATTAAAAATCAACAACGATGGGTGTAGCCATATTGCACTTTCACAGACGAGACTGAAAACCTAGGATATGGAAAAAACCTTCAAATGCACTTTGTTGCATAGGAAATTTGTTTGCACCAAAGAGCTCTTCAAATTCAAAATATCACAAGTGATCAAAATAAACTCGAAAGGCCAATTTATCCATTGCATCCACCTACTTGTGGTTAATCTGACATGAGTGCATTTTATTGTTGTAACTTCAAAAAGATAATACTTTGTTTCATCATATTCAACAAGCAACATTGTGGACTACCATAAACATCTAGAAACACCTTCACAGCCTCTGCCATGTTGAAAATAACTCAACATCCAAATCACAAGGGGGTCCATAAGATCTTCATTTTTTTCTCCCCCTTAAACAATGCATATTGTCTAGTTACTAGAAGAGGAATATGCACCATCAGTAAGTGCAAAACCATCCTCAATCTTTTCTTCCACCTTTTATCTGATTTCCTCACCCATTTCATCTTCATCTTCTCCTTTTCTTCATTGATATCAATCTTCTTTACCAAACCGATAGTATTCTCATTCTTTCCTCTATAAAACCTAGCAATATGTCCTGATTTATTACAATTATATCAAGCCGGATCTTTTAACATTAGACCTGCACTCAAAAGCCTTGTGCCCAAACTTGTTGCATGGATAACAATATCCATTGAACAATTGAACATTTCTACCATAGTTTGTATTCACATATCTATTCCAGAGCATCCTACTTTTGCACTCATTCTATTTGTGTCTAAACTTATTAAAAGAATAGCATTAACCATTAAATGACTAAATTCTGATCTAACTTCTACATCCACTAGCTTTATGTCTAAACTTGTTACATGAAAAGCAGTTACCATTAAAGATTGATGAATACCTGGTTTGAGCAAAAGAGTCCTTCTAGCATTCTTCTTGTTCCAAACTAGAATGAAACCTTGTTGATCTTTATTAATGTCCTTCAATTCATCCTTGACCTTTTCCTTTCCTTTATCTCCTTTGCTAGGAGTCTTAGAGCTTTCGCCTTTCTCAAAGTCAACTTTGCCTTTATCTTTATCTTGCTTCTAAGCACTCAACATCACATCAAGTCTTTCACTGCCACCTTTAAGCTTCAAGCCCTTGTCAATTTGTTCTTTTGCATCTTTTAGTTATTTATTTAGCATAATCACTTCCTCTTTAAGTTTGGTACATTCTTTGGATTTGTCATGTAGCTTCATTTCAAGATCATCAATAGCCTTCCTTCCTTTATCAGGTAGCTTTCTCATATAGGAATTTTTATCTTCTGCTTTCTTGCACTTGTTTCTTCTTTCATCCATATTTGCTATAGCATGCCTCAACTCTCCATCCATTTATACCACAACATCAATGTCTCATTCATGTTGTCCCATAGTATCCAAATCTCTTTTAGAAAACATAGTATTCAAAAAATCGGATCTAGCTCAGTTGTTAGCCTATTACTTTAGGAACCTTGATGTAATACCAATTGTTGAACACTACCAGATGTTGAGAGGGGGGTGAATCAACATACACTAAAAATTAATCATATTTAACCTTTTAATTAACATTCATTCCATCTACTATAGGCATGAAATAAAGTAGCTAAAACCACAAAAACACCCACACATGAACACCAAGTGGGAAACCCAAACTAGGAAAATCCCTGGTGATAACAATCTCACTATATGATAATTTGATTACAATGTTTAGGTCAGAGGCCAAGGAGCTTACTACCCCTGAGATGAGTTTCAAAGATAACATAGACAACCTTAGGGAAAGATACAAGGAAGACTTGCAAACATTGAAGAACACTTCTTTAGGGCAAGATACAATACTTCTTATATGAAAACATCAATTGGATTAAATTGCAAAGAACCACATCCATTGAAATGTTGATCATAGTTCAATTTTCAAAACATATCAAAATTTGTCTTCATTACTACTATGTTATACTTTTGAACCTCTGTACTACTTCACATTCACTTCACACAACTCAAACACCTTCACTATCTCTTTCCATAATGATTTCATCCTTTATATATCATCTACAACTTCGAGAACATCAATTAGGTCAAACTAATTAGATGTAACATGCAAATACAAAATAATTAGCCTAAAAACAATCTCCTATGTAATGTGGAAGGAAAAATAAGATGTGTGAGGCATCACACCATGTCAACACACATTCTTGTCCATCCCAAATCATTGTCTATAGATCTGCATAGACCAAAACATTATAGATCGAGTGCACAAGATAACATTGTTAAAGCACTTTGGCACAACTTACTCAAACTACAATGCAATAAGTATCCACAACACTAAATAATTGAGTTGCATCACCAAATACTAGTAGACATAGGAATGCAACACATTCTTGTACATTGACACTAAAACAATCACCCATGACTGAACATCAACTACAGATCCCAGAAATCAACACAAAGCTTTGGAAACTTCATGATACATCTTTGTAAGCCTTCTGAAGCATCCACAAATGGATTCCACGCATCTAAATGATCACAGAGCTAACCCAATGTTACTACATTATACTAGACCACATCTGACCCAAAGAATGCTACCAAGTTACACATATGTATCAACAAGTTCGACATCAATGACAACAAGAACTCATATTTGCAACAAAAGTTGGATCATGCATGCATAATGGGACACACTTGGCATAATATAATGAACTCTATTTTCATGGAGAAGTAAATATTATCATCATCCACCAAACCTAGATGAATTCGAGTTAAAACACATGAATATAGGGTAATATGATGTGACTTTATACTAGTTTATTCGATTTCACTAATGGAATTATACTGCACTTTATAGAGCAATATATAATCAATCGTATTTCTTTTGAAGGTGGAGTAACAAGATCCCATGTCTTGTTTTAAATTACAACATCATACTTTAGTTTCATTGAATCCTTCTATTTATTAGCTCCCTATTAAGAAATATGGTGAAGAAAAGGAACATTGGAATATTTGATGACTGCAAAAAGCAGCTCTTGTTATCTTTAAATTTAAAGAGGTGTATCTCTATGTAACAAGAAGAAGTAAAACAATATCATTTTATAATTATTTAAAATTTAGTATTTTCTCTAAATATTTCTCATGAATTATAAAGTCATTGTTGACATTGATTAAATGTATAAAATGAAGATTGATAGTCATTTTAGCTCAAACAAGTTCACCATAAATAGTCAAATCCATATTACTATATATTTCAAGAGAAGCAATATTTGCTTTTCATTCCTTAATGTGTCCACATATGCACTTCTAGTTCCAAAATACCTTAACATGTATGTAGACATGATATTATAGTACACTAAGCAAACAAAATATTTAACACTATGTTTGGAACCACATGATACCATGAATAAAATAATGCAAATTGGATCGCTCCCATAGCAAAATATCCTCTCACAAAAACCTTAGGCCTTGGGCATATTTAATAATAAATGATAATATTTTACCCAAGCCATTATATGCTATATTATAATATCTTAATTAATAAATTACCTATTTAAAACACGAGATCTCAATATACCTAGGGTGTGATTAATATATGTAACAACAAGTGAACACTTGTTATACTACTTGAAGGATGTAATTGCTTGGGTGGGTGAAAATAAAACAAAACCTAATAGCCTATAGTTTTACAAAACATGAATTCCCAAGGATTTAAAAACTCATCAAATGAAATTTGTCCTCAAGAAAAGATAATTATGGGGACATCATATATGATATGAATATCAATTGAATTGTTAGTCAAACAAATCTTGTATCAATTTTTTCTTCAACTAAGACTAAGGAATCCCTTGGTATAAAACATATATATTAGCAAGTTCAAAAGATTGGAATTAGTTGTTTCTCAATTAGATTGTGTATTATTTTTTTGCATCAATGTTTTGGATCACACTCTGCGATCCGTCATCTAAAATGTTGATGCAAAAAATAACACACAAACTAATCCAAAAACAACTAATTCCAATCTCATGGATTGTGGAAATTTGATGTCTTTAGCATTCGAAAGATTTCAAAAGATTTTAATTGTTGAATTTTATGCCAAGTGGGTACTATTTACAAGAAATAAGGGAGCACAGACAAGGTGGGTATGTAAAGTATCCAAATATTCCTCATAGATATGTGTTTTGAAGTAGTATATTAGTCTTCAATAAGACATATCACAATAGGCATTTATGCTTTTGAGAGTCATCGAAATACCTACTCCATTGCCTCTCCTATGAATGAGCCAACAATTAAAATAATAACTTATCAAAAAATACCAAAGCTTATTATTTCCTGATAATTACTTAAAGCATGCCAAATGACTTAATTTTAGGTGCTAGTGTGTAAAGAATTAAAAATCAATATTTCCTCTGTTAGTGTATAGGGTTCATTGCATCATTTATTCAATAGAAGGTAAATTTAATTAACACAAATTATGAACTTTATGCTAAAGATTTGATTGAAACAAAAGAAATTGCAATCAAAAAATGCAAAATATATAAAAAATATTGGTATGAACTAACTACTAATACTATATATTTATAAAATATTGCAAATGTTTCATTTATAGAAATAATTTATTTTGCACATTTAAGGCAATACAAAAAATTAGATTTAGAGGCTTGATCTGCATTACGTTCATGGCAAATAAAGGATTATTATGGAAAACCTATATAGAGTAAGAAGGATGCTAACATATAAGATAAAGAGCACTCCTTGCTCTTGAATGAGACACCTCAAGATGACAACTAATATGAAGGTTACCATATAAAGTTAAAACAAAACTTTTATAAGAGTTCAATTTTACACACAATTATGTCATTTTATGAACATATACATATATCAAAACACTACCTTGATAAGAAAAGATGTCAAAAATTACAAACTCCTTTTAATTTACATCCTAATCTAATAAGGTTGATTGCACAAAGAAAGAAAAAATGAAAGATTCTTTTATAGTCCACACACAATTGTTGGCAAGAGACACTGCATTGGTGTTCAGATGTTGTCATTGATGGCAACTAGAGTCAACTATCCAATCCATAGTTCATAATTCATTCATACCGGAAGTGAGACTAAGGTCCAATGAGAAGAACAGGACATTCGACAGAATGTACAGTATTTTGGTTGGTGATTTAGTTGTGTTGATTATTTTGTGTTGCAGATCTTGAGGAAGCATTGTAGACGTGTAATATGCCTTATTCCAGGTTTGTGGCCTCCGATGTTGAGTCTTGTGTAAATTGGAAGATCAAGTAGACAAGTTTTTGAGTAGAACAATTCTTATCAACAGTAATGTGTGAAGATTCATTGTGCGGATCTTTCGGGTCAGTTTTGGCAGTTGTTTGTGTGTTTGAGATTAGTAAGCTGGCGTATGGGAACCGTGTGGATAATTTATTTTGGTCCGTATGATTGTTTTGGATCGAATTGAGCCGACTTGGGTAACACGTTTCATTTGCATGTTATGCATTTTGGGGCCGACATGATGAAGACCTAAATTGATGTTGTGGATATATAAGACTGATTGATATGATCATTTTTTATATTGATGGTTATGTGTGATGTGTGTATGGACAATTGTGTGCAGTTTCATGTGCGCAAGTGAAAGATTTGAGCTCCAGAATACAACAGAATATCAGAATAGAGCAGTGTTGCAGAACAGAGAATTTTGTGCTTAATTGAAACTGTTTTTGGCATATGGAGATGTTGTTTATCAATTCAGACATTCCAATTATTATCCGTAATCATTTGTAAGGCAGTGAGCCTTCTGGGGTTGTGGCCCTTATTGTAATTTGAGTAGTGAGCTCTAGGAAGTGTGCATGAATGCATATGCATTCCCCTCATGTAATAGTCTTATAGTTCTAACAAGGTATATTAATATTGTGGGTCTCAATCCCACTGTGGTTTTTACCTTAACCTGGTTTCCACATAAAAATCCCGGTGTTATGGTGTTATTGTTATTTGCTTTATGTTTCTGCACTGTACTTTTATTCATTTGTATTAAGTGGTTTAAAGGATAGATTAAGAATGTTAAAAATTGCAGAACACTAATTCATCCCCCCCCCCCACCTCTCAGTGTTCTTTGTTTCCAACAATCGGTATTGGAGCCTAGTTCTTTGGAAGAAGCCTAACAACTTGTGGAGGATCCAAGAAAGTAGTCAATGGATTATGGTTGTGTGAAGCATCAACTTATTGTAGCACTTGAGGATCTTGATCATGCCCAAGCTGAGGTCCGACAAGTAAAAGCAAACCTTAAGGATGCTGAGAACTTCATTGAATCATTAAAGGATGAGTTGAACAAGTCAAGGGAGAGAAGAAAGGAATTTGTTGATAAGTTGAAAGAGAAAGAATGTCAAAGCATTGATGATGAAGTCATGAAGGAGAAGACAAAATAATGTGAAAATATTGCTAGAGCTAATATAGTTCAAAAGAATGAGATGGAGTCTATAGTGATGAAATTGACAAAGGAGATTGAAGAAAGGAAGAAGAATGAGGAGAAGCTTGCTCAATCCCTGAAAGACAAATCTGAAGAATGTTGCAGACTTGAGAATGAGAATGTTCAACTAAAGCAGCAATTGCATGAAACCAAGGAAGATCTTGGAAAGGAGATCCTTCTTCTTAAATTTGATCTTGATGTTGCAAATGAGTACAAGGAGAAGTTTTGGGTCAACTCCGCCAAGCTTGATGAGATGCTTGCAAGCCATAAGAATCCTAATGATACTCAAGGTCTTGGATTTGAGAAAGGTGAAAGCTCCAAATCAGGACAACAAAAGAACAATTCAAAAAGGCCTTCGATAAGACAACCCAATGCTCATAAGCTCAATGGTAACTATTTTGTTTACAATAAATTTGGTCATATGGCTAGTCAATATAGAAATAGGATGATCAATAATGATCCATCTTTTACCGGTCAATGCTTCAAATGCAATAAGTATGGTCATAAGGCAAATGAATGCAAAAGTGTGATGAACAACTTTCAAAATAGGAGAAATGTCAAATGTTATGCATGTGGTATATTTGGACATGTTGCTAATCAATGCAGAACAAGAACAAATCAGATGAATTTCAGACCTATGCAAGGAAATGTTGTTTCCTATGCTTGCAACAAATCTGGCCACATTGCTAAGTATTGCAGAAGAAGAATTGTGAATAGGAGAGGTGCAGAAGACAAGAA